>NC_053026.1:1296459-1494306 GCF_003073215.2 Triticum urartu | reverse complement strand
AGCGATACTTGATTGCTTTTGGAGTTCTTCTTCTTCTTCGATCAAGGGAATAGGTTCCGGGTCAGGGGAGCCTGGGATTAGTAGGGTGGATGTCATTCTTCTTTTTTCGTTTGATTTCATCCGTAGTCGGATCCTACTGTTCTGTACGGTGATTGCTATGTATTGATGAACTGTTGTATGAATGTTGTAACTTGTGGCGAGTGTACGCCTTTATCTTGTATTCTCATCTATTCAGTATATGGTATGTTGTAATGATGTCCACCTTGCTATGCGCTCGAAATGCGGTTGTGCCCCAATCATGAATTCATCATGTGATTGGGATAGAATCGCATCTTGGGCGCTACAGCCTACCTGGCCCATTTTGGTTTTTTCCTCTTTTTTCTTATTTATTTTTTGTATCGGATTTGTTATTTCTATCTGAATTAGAATTAATTTGATTTTTGTTCTAATGATCAATGTTTTATAAATTCAAATTTTTATTTGTGTCCTCTAGGCATATACTTTCTACACCTTGTTTCTAGGCTATGTTTAAATATTCTTTTTGAATATTTTGATTTTCCAAAATGGTTTCGTTCTATTTTTCTCTGTTTTGACTTTCTTTTATCTATCTTTTATTCTTCTCAAATATTGGATGTATTTGTTTCCTTTTGCAAATATTTTCTATCTAACCGCTTGAGGGTTGTTGTTTAACTCTTTGTTTTAGTTGATTTGGGTTTCAACTAGAGGTCTCTGGCTTCCAACATTTCGTGGTCCGGGTTTCAACTAGGTGTGTGTGGGATTTCTACTTGTTGCATATGAATTCCACCTTTCCAAGCAAACAATCAAGGCAAGCAATAACAATCAAACAATTTCAGCAAACTAGTAATAATCAAGCAAGGGGTTTGTTGGGAAAAGTTTAATTCCCGGTGAAAGTTTTTAAACATTCTAGATATGGGAAAATTTTGGGATGTGACAAGGCATTTCTCCGGAGTTTGAACCAATCATCATATCTCTTTGCAATGGTCAGAAAAAGACTTGTTTGCATCTGCAAGCGCCGGTGAAAGTACTTCCTCGGATAGTTTGGTGTTGGGTCAAAGTAGTCTCTCATGATCTTGGCATGGCCCTCCGCTCTATCCCGATTGATGTGTATGCGGCCAACTGTGATCCTCTCCTCAGGCACCAAACATCATCACTGAAAATCATGCTTAAAACTGTGTCAAAGTCATCGTCGTCTTCTTCCTCTTCGGATGATGACGAGTCCTCCAAGACCATCTCCCTCAAGCTCTTCGTCTACAATTCAAATGGCTATGGTCAATCCAAACCGCTCGGTTTACAAAGAAACGAACAAACAAACCTCACCTAGGAAACTTGTCGGACACTTGTAGTGCGGTGGTGGTGCACCGGCTTCGGACCAAACAGGACGGCAGCGACGATAGGGAATGACCTGCAGCAGTGTGCAAGGAAGGTGAGATGCGGAGGTCGAGAGAAAAAGAAGAAGCAGCGAAGCAATCTGATGAATCAGCAATGGCGACAGCGGCGGCATTTCATCTTGATTCCAGCAACGGCGACGGGGCTGAATGGGCTCGACGTCGAGCAGAAGGGCGGCAGGTGGCAAGGAAGACAATGAAATAGCGGCAGGGCCGTCGGGCAATCGCCGGGAGTCACTCCGGCGAATTTGTAGGGGCAGGGGCCAAAGTGAGGGATAGCTGCGGCTTTTACACAGCCGGTGAGCGGTGGAGTATATTTAGGGAGAAAGTTGGGACCTGAGTAAAAAAAATTACTCCCTTAGGGCAAATTGGGGATCTGCTAGGTGCCGGTTAAAGAAGTAAAAATATTTTTACTTCTCTAACCGGTTATAAGGGATTAGTTAGAGATGCCCTAGGAATACGTATGAAGGAGGCTGTCCTCCAGCAGCGCGGCGTCGGAGCGCAGCACCGCCCGGTGATTGTACACGGACTCGTAGTATCCCAGGTCGAACTTCTCCACCGTCACCTCGTCCATGGGCACCACGCTCGCCATCTTATCCGTTGGGCACTTGGTCATCAGCGTCTTCCCATACGCCGGGTCCAGTGAGGGGTCCTAGTCGTCGGCTCCAGTGAAGTTGTAGAGCCACGAAGGGCATTGAAGCTGAAGGGGGAGGAAAAATGGGAACCCCTTCCCCCCCGCCTCTGGTGCTCGCTGCTGCCCCCCGCATCGACCTCCTTGACCGCGAGCGTTGGGCGGATTGGGCGGCGGAGGAGGACCTGGCCGACGCGGCTGCGGCTGCGGCGGGTCTCCTTCTGAGTGGCTGCCGTTTTGGTGACCGACTCGCTCCGCTCGTCTCCGGTGAGCTGCCCCCTCTCCCCCGTCCGAGCGCTCCCCTCCCTGCGCAGGGGCCACCTCGCCCCTCCCATTCCCCACCTTCCCCGTCACCGGCGCAGTCCGGCCCTCCGGCTGGGCGGCGCGGTCGCAGGGCCCGAGCCCGTGCTTGGGGGGTGGTCGGGAGGGCAGACTTCGGTCGTGTGGCGGTTTCTTGGCGTCGGGACACCCCCTCGCCGTCGAGCTCGTGCCCCCTCCCTCCGTTGGCCTCCTCTGCTTCGGGGATGGCCTCGACATCGCGCGACGTGCCCAAATTCCGCGCCTTTCTACCCTCGCCGGCTCCGGCCAGCCCGGCCGCCGACGTCCCGCGGGCGGTGCTGGCGCCGCGCCGCCACCCCCTGGCCGTACGTGGGGAAACCCTTCCCTCCCACAGCGACCAGTCGCGTATTGGGCTGGGCCGCCTGGAGCGCCTTGGGCCTCTGGTGTCGGGGGGCTTCCCTTCTTTGGGCCATGGGGTGGACCTAGGCCTCGCCTCGTCTCCTGCTGGAGGCCCGGTCGATCCTGCTCCAGGGCCCAAGTCGTCCTCTTCTCTAGGGCATGCGTGCTCCCCTGCTCTGCATTCCTCCCCCCTGTCCCGCACCATCCCATCCCGCGCCGCTCCCGACCCCCTCCTCCATCCCCGCGCCGTCCGTGCTCTTTGCTCGGCCCCTGATGCCGCGCGATGTGGGGGATGGGGCTCCTCGCTCGAAGCGTCGTGCTGACGAGCCTGCGGACCGTCGCCTGGCTGAGTCTTGGCGCCCCTCCCCGGAGGCCTCGCGGAGGGAATCTGAGCTCCGCTCCGAGCTCGTGTCCCGAGGCTCTGCCCCGACTTCAGATCCCTCTGGGAGGGAGGACCAGCCACGTGACCGTTCTCCGGACCACTGGCGAAGCCGTGGGCGTGAGCGGGACCACCGCTCCCCTCCTCGTCGCTCCCCTCCCCGCCGGTCGCGATCCCCGGTGCGCTCTGGCTGCGCGGAGCAATCCCCGCCTCGTTGATACAACCCCCCCCAACGTCAGCCACAGCTCCCTCCCTCAGGTCCCGGCGCCACCAATCCCCGCGGCGCTTTCGCGAAGAAGAAGAAGAAGAAGAAGGCGGGCCAGCGGTTCGGTGGTGGAGCTGGCCAGGCTTCCTCCGTCACCCACCCAACGCCGGCCCACCCGACCGCGCAGGAAAAGGCCACCTACTGCGCTGCCTCTTGCTTCAACTGTGGCAAGGAAGGCCACTGCTAGGTCGACTGCAAGGAGCCTCCGGCTTGTTTCAAGTGCAAGGGCACAGATCACCCCGCGATTCTCTGCTCGCTTCAGCCAGAGGAGGGGGAGCTGATGCTCTACGGACATGCCCTGGATGATTTTGGGTTCTTCCAGATGGATTTGCCCGTGGTCGCGGTTGTGCCATCCCTGACTGCTCTCATCTCAGTCCTGGAGGGCCGGTCGGCTTCCCCGGCGATCATCATCGAGGAGCTCCGTCACCTCTTCCGCCCGGATTGGGACTGGAAGGTTGTTCCGATCTCTGATCACGAGTTTACAGCGGTGTTTCCGGACCCTATCAGCCAGCGCCATGGCAAGCACAGTGATCAGCTCACTTTGGCTCTCAACAAGCTCACCGTCAGCATCTCGGTGCCATTGGTGGACCCTATGGCGGTGGCCAGTCTCTCGACGGTGTGGATTCAAATCCGGGGACTACCGCCGACTGCCAAGAAGGAACGCGTCATTCGGAACATGTCTAGACTCCTTGGCAAGATTGTGCAGGTAGACGGCCCCTCCCTCATCCACGGACCGGCTATTCGTGTCAAGATCAAGACTCCTGATCCAACTAAGCTGCAGACGACGGTCCGTATGTTCTTTGGAGATGCTAGATATGACCTCAAGATCTCGGTGGAAGGGGAAGCTTTGGGCTCTTCCCATCCAGTGACGGATGATGCGGCACCCAGGTCCGATGGCGACTTGGGCGGTGGCCCACGCTCCCACGGTGATGGTCGGTCACACCGCAGGCGCAGCCGTTCACCAAGCTCCAGCGGAGAGGATGAAGACTCCCCTACACCTCATGCGCCACCCTTGCTAGGGAACAAGATAGCGACTAAAGAGCTCTCTCTGACCCATGATGCTCCTGCACAAGATGCAATGGAGGATGTGGATGCCCGTGCTCTCAACGATATGCTCGAGGCTGATTCGCCGCTACACCCCTGCGCGGCCCTCTCCCTGCTCCTTGGCACTCCCTTGGCTGCTTTGGAGCCGGAGACGCTTAGTGGTGCAAGCGACGTCAGCCTGGAGGTCTGCCCCCCCTCCTCCCCGCGCATTGCCTCACCCGCCATCGCCCGGACATCATTTCCACCACCGTCGCCGCGGGCTGGGTCGGGCACGACCTCCCCGGTGAGCGGAACTGGGCAGGTCCGCCCCATAGCGCCTCCTCATCCTCCGAAGGGCAAGGGCCATCCTTGTTCGGCGTCGTCTCCGGCGACGGTTACGCGGAGGAGTGCACGGATCGACTTGGCCGCTCGCACACCTGGTGCGTCCCCCAATGCGGTCGAGAAGGCCGCTCACCGGGCTGCGGCCCGCAACCTGGACTCAGGTCCGTCACAACTCCCCCCTGTTCTTTCGGCTGTTGCTTGCTTGCTTATGGATGATCCATCCGATGGGGGGATCCCGGCGGAGGAGGAAGAAATGGACTCCTTCTCTGCACTTGCTGCTGTTCCCTTAGGTCATCTAGCCCTTCTCGCTAAGGACTCTGCGATCGTCTTTCACGGTGAGAAGGGTCCGGCCCTCGAACAGATCTCGGCCATCAAGGCTAAAGAGATTCTTGACGGCCATCTTGCGGCCGCTAGGGCCCGCGAGGCTGCCGTGGCTGAGGCTGCTGCGACCCCCAACACACAGCCCGTGGGGTTGGCGGGGCGGCCTTCTGCTGCCTTGGCCGAGGTCCGTGGCCGTACTCGGTCGCGCACAGCTCAGCTTCATCGGGCTCTTAGCGCATCCATAGCAGTGGGGTCCAGTGTGGACCCCCTAGAGGAGTAGTATGCGTGCTCTTTTCTAGAATCTTCGCGGATTCGGCCATGATGGTCGGCGTCGCCAACTAGTGGACTACATGCGCGAAGAGAATATTGATATAGTGGCAATCCAAGAAACGATGAGGACTGAGTTCTCTCTCTCGGAACTTGATCGATTGAGCAGACACTTGTTTGCATGGCACTGGTTTCCATCTAGTGGGGTGGCGGGACACTCCGGTGGCATCCTTCTCGGGGTGAAGGATGACACCTTTGAGGTTGGCTCCATGGATCGCAGAGATTTCTTCGTGAGTATGGAAGTATGGGAGAGAGCAATTAACTTCAAATGGGAAGTGATTGTCGTTTATGGCCCGGCTGACCATAGCCGCTCCGCCGCTTTCCTCGCCGAACTGCACGCCAAGATTAGGGTGGCCACTCTCCCCGTGATCGTTGGGGGTGACTTCAATCTCCTTCGCTCCGTAGCAGACAAGAATAATGGTCGGGTTGACCAGTCAGGCATGCAACGTTTTAACGACTGGAATGCCGACCTCGAGCTCTGGGAGTTAGATAGGGTCGGAGCCCGCTTCACCTAGACTAATAAACAGGTGAATCTGACCCGAAGTGTTCTCGACCGGGTATTTATATCCCCTGAATGGGAACTCCGGTCCCCCTTAGCTACTCTATAGGCCATCACTAGGATTGGATCCGACCATGTACCACTCCTACTATCATCCAGGGATGAGCGCCCCCGACCGCCCCCTCACTTTCGGTTTGAGTCGTTCTGGCTTCGTCATTCGGGCTTCATTACGGCCGTCTGAGATCACTGGATCGCGGCTCGTGCTGAACCTCACCGGACTATGTCAGTCATGGACGAATGGCTTCACCTGGCCAAGCGATCCCGACAATTTATGAAGGGGTGGGGTGCAAATATTGGACGAGACCTACGGGTCCAGAAGCAGGCTCTACTGATGGAGATCCGAGATCTTGACATTCGGGCGGACGGCCCGGGTCTATCTTCGAAGGAGTGGTCCCTGAGATATGGTCTGGAAGATACCCTCACTGACATCTACGCCAAAGAGGAAGAATACTAGCGTCAACGTGGCGCTGTCAATTGGGTCCTGTTTGGCGATGCCAACACGGCTTATTTTCAGGCCATCGCCAATGGCCGTAGGCGATGTTGCACCATCCCCATCCTTTGGGATGGGGACCGATTGTTACAGGACCCGGATGAGATTCGGGCTCATGTTGATGGGTTCTATACAGCCCTGTTTTCCGCCCGGCCGCGAGGGGGCCTCGCGCTAGCTGAGAACTTCTGGGAGGAGCATCTCCGCGTTTCCTTCGAAGAGAACCAAACCCTCCTTAACCCCTTTGAGGAATCTGAGGTAGAGGCCATCATCAAGTCCATGAACCCGACCTCTGCCCCGGGCCCAAACGGTCTCCCGGTTCGGTTTTTTCAAACTTTCTGGCACACCATCAAGGGCGAGATTATGGAGCTATTCCGGGAGTTCTCGAGGGGAACCCTTGATGTATCTCACCTGAATTATGGGATCATTTCTCTAATTCCCAAGGTCCAGGGGGCATCGGATATTCGCCAATTTCGCCCAATCACGGTGATTAACGTGATCTTTAGGATCCTAGCTAAAGGGTACGCCACTAGGGCGGCTCTGCTGGCTCCAAGGATCCATCACCCGAACCAGTCGGCGTTCACTAAAGGCCGATTCATTCTCGATGGGGTTCTAGTGCTTCACGAGATCCTCCATGAGGTCAAGAGGAAACACCTCCGTGCGGTTTTTTTCAAGATAGATTTCCATAAGGCTTATGATACGGTCCACTGGTCCTTCCTCCGTGAGGTCATGGAGAAGCGTGGTTTTGACCCATATTGGATAGCTCGGGTGATGCAGCTGGTTACGTCCGTCCGTACGGCAGTCAATATCAACGGGGAGGTTGGCCCCTACTTCTGCACTGCCCAGGGGGTCCGCCAAGGTGATCCCCTATCCCCCTTCTTGTTCAACCTGATTGTGGATGCTCTTGGCACAATCTTGGACAAAGGTCGGCGGGCGGGCCATATCAAGGGGGTATGCCCGCACTTAGTCGGTGACGGGGGTATTACTCACCTCCAATATGCAGATGACACCATCCTCATGGTGGAGGGCTCGGATACTGACATCCAAAATCTGAAGTTTCTACTCTTGTGTTTTCAAGAGATGTCGGGCCTGACAATAAACTTTGCCAAAAGCGAAGTAATGGTACTAGGATACTCAGAGGAAGAATCCCGGCGCATAGCCAATAGGTTGAACTACTATCTTGGCTCGTTCCCGACCACCTACCTTGGCCTCCCGATTAGCGATTCCCGCCTCCAGGCAAAGGACCTTCGCCCCATGGTGTCCAAACTCCAACACAGGATCGAACCATGGCAAGGGAGCTGGCTATCCAAGGCGGCCCGGGTCGTGTTGATGAACTCTTCCTTGGTTAGCCTGCTTATGTACCTGATGGGATTCTATAGTTTGCATGAATCCCTTCATCAGGAAGTCACCAAGTACTTGGCCCGGTCCCTCTGGGCGGGCCCAGATAATAAACAAAAGTATCACATGGTAAAATGGTCTGAGATTTGCAAGCCAAAGGACCAAGGAGGCTTGGGGGTCATCTCGTCCAAACGAATGAACATAGCCTTGCTCTCCAAGTGGCTATGGCGCATTGAGACGGGAGATGGAGGCCTATGGCTTCAGGTCATCCGTGCAAAGTACCTACGTGAACAGCCCCTGGCCTTCGCCCCCCCGGTCGGGTGGCTCCCAGTTTTGGCAGGCAATCATCCAGCTTATGCCGGTCCTACGGATTGGAACATCCATCTCGGTAGGGACCGGCACCAACACCCTGTTCTGGCTGGACCGTTGGTCGGGTGACCGACCATTTGCTCGGCGTTTCAACGCGCTCTTCTCTATTTATGTCCGACCGCACCTATCCGTGCATGCGGCCCTCACTGACCTAGGGGCTATAGCTTTCCGCCGTACTTTTGGACCATTAGAACGGGCCCAATGGGATGAGATGCTTCAATGCATTGATCTTCACCCTTCCTCCTCGGAGGAAGATTCATTATCTTGGTCCCTGGAACCAAGTGGGAGGTTTTCTACCAAGTCCCTATACCGCGCCATGCTAGCCACCCCGGGCCCAACCGAAATGACCCTTCTCTGGGAGATTAAGCTACCGTTGAAGATTCGCATCTTTCTATGGCAATGGGTGAGGGGCCGTTTACCTTCGGGTACGGAAGTTAGAAAACGGAATGGCCCCGGGGATGGTCTATGCCCCCTCTGTACCATACCGGAAGACTCCAACCATATTTTCTTCCGTTGCCCGACGGCAGTCCTCCTCTGGAGCTGTGTCAGGGAGGTGATTCGTGGTGATTGGAACCATGATAACCTCCCCGATTTATTTCAGGCGGTCCTAAACCAAGACGCCAGGACACGCCCTAGCTTGTGGGTAGTAGTAGGGGCGATTGCATGGACGTTGTGGACGGCTCGCAATAAACTCGTGATTGAGCATGTGATTCCATCTCGTGCGACTGATTCTATTTAGAATACGTATGAATGGAGCGTCCAACGCCAAGGTAATTGGATGGACGAGGACACGTGCACGTTGGAGCCAGAAAGGTAAAATAAAACAGAAAACGAGATGAATGAATGAACTGTCTTGTCTGCCTTAACTTTTGGACGCCCAAGATAACTATTGGACCAATCTAGCAAGCCCGGATATGATAGAAAATGTGCATTAATTTACATATACTAGCAGCAAATCGTACCACGCCCATAATTAGCGCGCTGTGAGAGGGATACTCGTTTCGTACAAAACATAGCTACGCCTTCTAGGATCTACCCTGGTGTTAATAGCTTCCTCCCATCATTTAACGCGTGTGATTAGCGCTGCGCCTCTAAAACCCTCTGCCCGCCGCCTCAAACCCCTCTCTGCTTCGTGGTCAGAATTGAAGCTGCCTGTGTCGCGACGAGCGAATCATCCGGTTTGTCCACCAACGCCAGGTTACGTTAGCAATAGTGATTAATTGATTATATACAAATTTCTCTCAATTATTGTTGTGATGCTAATTATTCTGGAAAGTGATTTTACTGCTTGCACATTCAAATCATATAGTATCCCCAATTCTAGTTAATCTCGTGCCTGAAATATACACCGGATCTGATTCTTCCTTTGCTGTGTGCGATCGATCTAGTTCTGAAACCTTCATTTCATCGGATATTGCGATTCTTCTTTTGGCTGTGTGCTCCCTGCTAAATGATCCATGACAATTTCTAGCAATCCTCCATCTTCAAAAAAAAAAGTCATCAGCTGTGAATAGAAAGCCGCCCCAATGCAATACACTGAAGATTAATTAATTTTCTCAGCGCTCTGGTAAAGGCGAGACAGCTTTTTTTACGGACAACTTGCTTTGGAATGCAATCATTAAATATTTCATGTCAGAAATCACACCTAAGTTCTCTTTGGAATAAAATTATTATGCACTTTTATAATGGCAATCATACATAGAGATAAATTTAGACAAGTACAATATAATGATACTTTTATAGGGCCAAAGTGACAAACTAATAGCATTAGGACAGCTATAATTTCACTGTAGAGAACGTCTGTTTCATTGCAATTGGCCACCCCTCTGTACCGAAATCCCGGCTCCGCCCCTGTCGACATATGTAAATGACAATCATTTTTGTGCATCATAATCTAAGACAAAACTGCTAACACCCAGAGGATCAACCTAATCAACAATATGTTGTCAAAGCTACCGCATTACTCGAGCCTGGAAAGAGGAAAGTCTACACACAAACCTTCGCATTTTGTGTTTCTTCTCTTTTAGGCTTGTTGAGTTATCCCTCAGCAGAACCCTCCTTACCGTGGTCCTGGATGTCTGTGCTACTTTGTGTCCTGTGTGTACATGTGTGCATTTGTGTTGTGAACTCTTTTCGGGTGTTTGTGGCTCGATGACTTGCTTTATGTATAAAACGGGGCGAAAGCCTTTTTCGATAATGGTGGAGAGGTTGCCTCTTCTCTTCAATCATATTCAAAATAATCTAGTATGATGTTTTAGGCTGCATTTGGCAATGATAAATTGATAATCCAGCTTTTGTCTATTATTCGTTTGGCTAATCAACTTATGTATGTTGGTAGTGTGTTTATTTTTCTATAGCAGGTTATAAAATAAACAAGTTGTCATAAAATAAGTTCAACATGGCACAAGACAAATCAGCAAACCCAAATTAAGCTTAATGTACATGTGATTTTGCTCCGATCTATCTCTAGGAAAATAAGTCCACCTATGTTTTAGCGTAGAAACATAAAATAGGCAGTGCATGATTGTGCGAGGGAAACTCAGAAAGAGGCCCTCGCATTGTCCATGGCGGGCGAGTAGGGTTTCCGCCGTGCTGCCACCCCCTCTTGTCTCACCGTCATGAGAGGCAGCTGCAGGCAAGGCCGCGTGGCGGTCGATAATGGTGGCGGCTGTTGGTGCTGCCTCCTGGAAGCGCCGTTTCTTCTTCATATGGTGCTTCACACAACTCTTTCTTCTTCTCTCATGAACACACACACCTGAGAAGAAACTCACACGTACTAACACTTCACAAAGAGAGAAACTGGCTTTCCCACTTACATCCCGGTGAGAAAACACATTATATACTACATTTTCTTCTCCTTTTCTTTCTTGTTCCTCACAGCTCACAATTTTCCACTATTCAATGTTGTCACATACAGACCTGCCAATCCACTCGGCCGGTAGGCCTGCTGGCCGCGAGTTTATTTCGCCGGTCTTATCTCGTGCAACGCTTCACACGGCACTGGGCATCGCATGTCCGCCCTCGCATGGCAGTAGCATCTCACCCTGCACAATGGAACTGCCGATGACTCCATCTGCGTACGCATAGCACGTACATCTTGCTGGCGTACAATCACCCTAGACCATCTAAAACTCAAAACCAATATGCAGATACATCATGAAAAAATTATTGCTAACAGCCGCGAGGCCTTGGGAGCTTCGCTCCTGGGTGGAGGGCTTTCGATGCGCGGCGCCGGTGAAATCAGTGGTGCGGCGACCTCTTGCCATTTCGCTAGGGCAGCCACGCCGATATTGGCCGGCTTCCTGTTGTGCGAGAAGCAGGTGGACGAACCCGTGGGGCCCCCTAGCATGTGCACAGCCAGATCAGAAATGTGCTAACTCCATTCCCCATCCGCCCACTCCACTGCTGGAACTAGACCTCAAGGGACTCCTAGTCGCCGAATCTGCTGCCAGCACGTCTGGTTTTGATAGATCCAATCGGGAGAAAATCCCTTGGTCGACCTCGTCTGACCTAACTAGTGCTGACGCCTACGGGCGCCACACATCCGCCTAGAGGCTCCGTCTAGGTTTGTATCTCCAAGCCCATCCCCTATGTTTCCGGGCACAAAGCCTTACTATATTTCTGGATCGGTGACGTTGCGTTCTTCGCATGTCCCTCCTAAAAGGGCCTGTCGCTGGAATTGGTGGTGTATGTGTGTTTCTAGGAAGGTGGTACCTTGGTGCAGCGTTCCTTTTGGCAGTGGCCTGTTTCGCTGAGTTCCTGCTCGGCTATCCTCTGTTTTATGTACTTGACACCCATGTCCGCTTTGCCAGCGGGAGGAGATTGCATTCTCCTCCTCGGAAGTTCTCCTGGTGGTGTGTCAAATCCCTTTGCTCCATCACACGGGCATGCTTTTCTCCTGACACCATTGCTTCCTCAACAGGCTGCTTCTTGTCTCCTCTCCTAAGGTGACCCCTCTTCCTGCAGGTTACCCCTCTGGCTAGATCTGCGGCAGCTAGCAATGCTGCCGGCACGTCGGTTGGCTAGAGTAGGTGTTCTTGTAGCCCCATGCCTGCTCTTAAGATTAGAGTGCAGTACATCCTTCCTGGCGACGGAATGCGGCGCCCACAAAGCCTCAACGAGGGTCCGGTAGGGTCCTCCGTTGCGCGAGGACAAGAGAATGGAATCTAAGCCTACCTGGCTAGTGTCGCCGGCGAGTGTGTCGTTTCTGAAGCTTGATTCACCACGAGGCCCTGCTCTAGTCGATCTCTCCATGTATTCAGTTTGTAGGCAACTCCAAGTGCTCTAGCAGCTCTACATATTTTCATCATTGCGGTTTCCGTGTGGTTATTGTTGTAATGTTGCTTACAATTCAAAGTCTCTTTTTTAGAGCCTTTGTTCTAAAAAAAGTTCGTGTGCGCAGACCTGACTAATGTAGGGCAGTGTACAGCTATATGTATAGCAAGGGCATGTATGTGTCCCTTACGTGTGCAGCATATGATTTGCATCCGATTTTTAACATTTGGACTGAGGTTTCTGTCTATATATATGCTTGCTTTTTTACATGTATATCCATGCACACATGTATATAATTGTGTGTGCTACATAGATTAACGCAACCCACCCACGGCAGAGAAAGAAATATACCGCACGGGCGACATCTCGCATCCATGGCATTATGGGTACGCGATCAGATGATCCACCATTCTTTTAGTACTTTGGCCTAAATAATCATTATCAGATGTTATCGACATGCGGCATGCATGCCCGTGAACGTTGTTTCTCCTAGTGGAATTAACTAAGATAGGGATGTGGATGCATGCACGACAGGAGCGGAGGTGAAAGCCGGGAGAGGACTACGTTCACCAATTCTCCACTATATCCCACCGCCGCCTCCGGCATTCACCCAGGTATACATAATTATCATTAAAACTAATGTTGAAAAGTCACTTTGCGTACAGTCATTGTTTGCACTCATTTATTATCAATTTTAACTCATTAACTCATGCAATTCTGGCAATATTGATATTCTCCTTTACGACACTTATATTAATTTGCATGCAATGGAAACAGTATATAGTTGATATACAATTGCTCAGTGCCCAGTACGCCTCAATACACTTTTTTAAGAACTGGCAGCGAAGCGCCTGCCTTTTCATTTAGTAATATCACAAAGGAGTACTTGCATGGTTTTATCATGGCTCGCCACATTGTAATTGAGAGAGAAAACAACGATGGCGATGACTTAATTGTTTGTGTTGTTAATTGAATGTGGCCTTGGAAAGCTTGAAAATGTGTATGGTGTTTCTGTCAACTCATCAGTCTTTTTTCAAGAAATTAAACAAACAGCACCAGTTAGCATATAAGTGAGGTTAAAAAAATAAGATTATATTTACACTCTCCAGGATGGAAATGGTAATAATCGTTAGCACGGCCTTTAATTGGGGCAGCCTTTCTAGGTCTATCAACCTGTGAAGCTATTCTTTCTGAGTCGCTGACAGGCATCAGTACGCATGTGTCACAGCCGAAAGCTGATCTCAAGGCCTCCTTTGGTTTGGAGGAATCTTGTAGGATTTCTAGAGGATAGGATTTTGTAGGAAAAATTCCTATGAGCCCTTTGGTTTGTAGGAATGGATTCCTATTCCTATATAGGATAGGAATCAATCCTTCACATTTCAAAGGGAAAAAACATTAGCCTAGACTCAATGGAAAAAATCCTATCCTATGAATCAAGTGACATCTCTTTCCCTATAGGAAGTGAGATGCATGCCACCTCACTTCCTATGATTTTCCTATTCCTATGATATTCCTACCCTATGAACCAAAGGAGGCCTCAATAATGTGGTCTGCGCTTCAGGAAGGTAGGGGTTGATTAGTTGATGGCTTGATGCGAGCAGTACGTGAGGCAACGTGCGAGAACACAACCCGTCCTCATTACAATGACAGCAGTCGGCTATGTGGCGGATAGAAATTTAGTTGAAAAGATCTGGTACACATATGGATAAGCCCACATCTCTTATAGATTTCAGTATTAAGCATGCTCTGACAAATTGTCTCACTTGCACATTGGTGAGTAGTATGCCACTTGTTGCAGATTACAGATCCTCCTTCCATGTCATATTATAAACTGATTGCTCGTGCAGTGCAGTCAGAAAATTCTTGGTTTGGGCATGCATTAAATAATTGTTAGTGTCAACCATATTGAATTGGCGTTACTGTGTTCATGATACACTTTCACAATACATAATTATTTTAATGTGATGCTACACATTCTGGGAGAAAAATAAATGGCAAGGTCTTCCCCAAAAATTATTTCATTCTAACGGTTTAATCAATTCGTTTAGGCGACACTAGGTGACCTTAATACTTCTGGTTGGAGCGTCCTCGAAAGCAAAGCTGGCGAGAAGCGCGGGCCGGTGTTTGTGTGTGAATCCTTCAAACCATCCCATGCATCGGCTGGAAATGAGTTAGAGGAGGATGTAATATCACCTCTCTGTTAAAGGCCAAAGCTCGATTTATTGTCAGGATATTACATCCTACGAATCCCAACACTTGCACTACTAAAAGAAATTCATTCGGAAAACGGAAGTATGATCAAGAGGTCTCGGACAGGTATATCATCTTTTTCATCCCCAAAAATTATTTCATTCTAACGGTTTAATCAATTCGTTTAGGCGACACTAGGTGACCTTAATACTTCTGGTTGGAGCGTCCTCGAAAGCAAAGCTGGCGAAGAGAGGCGGGCGGTGCTTTGTGTGTTGAATCCTTCAAACCATCCCATGCATCGGCTGGAAATTGAGTTAGAGGAGGATGTGAATATCACCTTCTCTGTTAAAGGCCAAAGCTCGATTTATTTGTCAGGATATTACATCCTTACGAATCCCAACACTTGCACTACTAAAAGAAATTCATTCGGAAAACGGAAGTATGATCAAGAGGTCTCGGACAGGTATATCATCTTTTTCATCCTGTATATATAACTCAATTATGATCCTTGTTGTGCATTGAACATTTTTATTTTTGTTTGAACATGTAGAAGAAGGAACCACCAGAAAGCAGCGCATGGAAAGAATGTCCATGAGGACAAAGTGGGAAAAACTTGCGAAGACATTAAGTAGGAGACCAACCATGAAGAGTTGTAGCATTTATTTTTTCCATCTTTACCCGTATGTGCCACCCAAAACTTGGATTGCTAACTTCTATCCGTAATGCTGCCAAAAACAGGGATGATGGAAGCAAGAAGATTTATTCTACGACTCCTCCATCTCGTAACAAAAATAGATGTATGTGTCTACACAGTATCAAATCTAACCTTTTTATATCCTAAAATAATGGTTTGATTTCTTTTCTATTATTTTTACACACGCACACACACACACACACACACACACACACACACACACACATATATATATATATATATATATATGGGTTGTACAAATGTGAAAATATAAAGTGCGTGCATGCAAACGTAATTTTGTTTTTAAGATATAATGTACTTTCCTCATCCATTGTGATAGTTGTTGGGAAGCCCAGCGGTGTACCAGAAGATATTGTATATCTTGAAGACAGTGACGACGATGATGAGAAGGAGACAAATTTGGAACATAAAGAGAGCGACAAATTAGGAATAGAATGCATCATTGAGGGACAAGCTGGTGCCAAGATTGCTACTATGGGTAGTAAGGTATGTGCTATCCTCAACTTGCATGATTAGTTTTAACAATGATTTAGTAGTACCTCATGTGATAATGATTCTCCGCCCGTAAAACCAGTTCACAAGTTAATCCAAATCTTGTGTTTGTGAAGGTGAAAGTTGAATATATTGGTCACTCGAAGGATGGGAAATTTATCGACCATGGAGACCACTACCAGTTCAAGCTTGGTAAAAGATTGATAAAACTAAGCTCTGACACTCTTGTTACATCTTTTTAATCCTTGCATAATGAGGTCACCAGTTTGTTATCCACTACAGGAGCTAAACAAGTGATTCGCGGATGGGAGCTAGGGATCGAAGGTCATAATCTTGAAAATCTCAAATAATAAAAAGCATTTTACATTTTCTATTTAAGAAACTAATTACGCTCCATCCGATATTTGGCAGGTATGAGAGTCGGCGAACAAAGGAAGCTGACCATTCCCCCCGCTCTTGGGTAATTAAGCGTCTCATAACCTTGTCATCTGCCCCTTAAAAAAACCTTGTCATCTTGATATGTGCATATGGTGGGCAGACAAATTGATAATTTTTCCTTTCTTCTCAGCTATGGTGATAAGAAGCATGAAAAAATAACACCAAACTCCTGGCTTGTTTACATAGTAAAGTTGTTGCAAGTGGTTCAGAATAAGAGGACTCCAGAAGGTTCAACTGAGGAATGAAGAGAAACCAATGAAGTACAATTTTTCTAGTTTGCCTTTGATTGGAACCATCCGAATTTAGCATGACTTGATTGTGGATGCTAAACTCAAATAAGTTAATTATGTTTCATCTAGTGACATGGTATTTGGAAATGCATGCTTTAGGCTATACTGTGTGGTGTTAAAGGCTATGGCTTCAAAAGTTAAACGTGGTGAAGTCTTTCTGTATGAAAAAGAATTATATTTTGAATGGTACTATTTTAGGTGAAAGCACAAAGCCCATTACAATTTTCATAACTTGAAATCATTCCCGATGTTGTCCCGGCCGGGCTCCGAGCACATGAGCCTCGAAAGCATTTCCCATACTCTGCAGCCGTGCACAAAGAAAGAAGGAAAAACCTACCAGCTCATCCAGGGTGCACAGTGCTAGCACATGCTCGTGAAGATGTCACAAAAAACAGAGGACGGTAACCCCTTGGCAAAGATGTGGGCAAGCTGTGACGATGTTGGAACATAGAGCACCTTGGTTTCATCGAGAACAATGCGAGCCCACATAAAGTGGAGATCCATCTCCAGTCCTCTGATGTTGTACGAGATTAGTAGAGAGGTAAGCACTCACATTATTACGACAAATAATGGTCGCTCGGCGGGGTGAAAGACAAAGCTCAGAAAGAAGTCGATGATGCCAGCACGATTCGGCGATGCATTTGGCGATGACGCGCCGCACTACACCGCGAGACGGTGTGCTGGCGCTCCGATGAGCACGACACCAAGTTCGTGCCCAAGAGCACGCAGAAGCCAGATGTGAATCACCTTGTATCATTACTGAAATCAGGATCTTTGCTGTCAGCCAGCTCTTTACCGTCTGCTCGCTGACGGCAAAGAAAGAGCTGACGTCAAAAAGAGTGTTTGCACTACTAGGGAAAACCTTATACACAGAATCTTAGCAGCAACACGGTTTAAAAACAAACACTGCTGCTAATTAGCAGTAGCGAGCTTGAGGAAACCGCGCTACTAATAACCCGATAGTAGTAACGCAGGTTTTTACCCCTCGCTACTACTAAGTGATTTCCACCGTGCCTCCCGGGACCAGCCATAGTAGTAGCGCGGGTTATAAACCCACACTACTACTAAGTCAATAGTAGTAACGCGGGTTATAAACCCCACGCTACCACCTGCATCTGCTCCCACCCCACCAACCATCCCACGCCATGTCTAAAAAAACACTCAACGCCCGATCCAGATCCCCAATCCCGTCTCTGCTCCCACCTCCTCTCCTCCTCTCCCAAGTCCCAACCCGCCATGGAGGGGGAGCCGCCCGCGCAGGGCCCGCCCCCCAGCGCCGCCGCCGCCTACGGCTCCCGCGGCGGCGGGGAGAAGGGCGCCCCGTGCCAGGAGTGCGGGGAGCAGCCGTGGAAGTACCGGTGCCCGGGCTGCTCCCGCCTCACCTGCAGCCTCCCCTGCGTGCAGGCCCACAAGCGTCGCACCGCCTGCTCCGGCAAGTGCCCCCGCACCGTCCCCGTCCCGCTCGCCCAGTTCGACGGCAACCAGCTCCTCTCCGGTGACAGATTCATCCCTCGACCTCCGGTCCAGTCCCTCGCTCGCCATGGCCTCCATCCATGCTGACTGTCCGTCCCCTGTTTTCTCTGCATGCAGATTACAACTTGCTAGAGGAGACGAGCTAGGTCAGGGAGTCGGCCCACAGGCTGCTCGACGGCTTCGGCCGCAACTTCGGCTGCGGCTTCGAGGGACGCCATGGCACCCAGCTGCCGCCGTGGCTCTCCTTCCTCCCCAAGGCCGCGGAGCGCCGGGGTGTCCGGCTCGCCGTCCAAACCTGAACTTTTCATGAACCATGTTTGTAACTTGTATGTGTTGCTTTTGTTGCTTCAGTCTTCAGTTTACCAGGAGATACTTGTGGTCAATGTACCAGGTTGCTTGTTTCTACCGGGATAAGTGCGAGGCATACATTCCTGCCGGTGTTGGCGGCTCGATCAGGTGAGCTGCAAGTTCTCCAACAAATGTCCACAACAGTACATGTATTTATCGGTGTCAGTGATGTTTCAAATGGTACGCAAAACCTTCAGAATCAGATACAGTTGTTGAGGTTTTCAGATAACTGCAGGTCGGGGGGCATCGGTCGTCGAGGCCGAGAAGACCGGGCTGTCGTAGGATAGCTTCAAGACAACCATTGTCAAACGCGACGACGAAAACATCCACGTGAGATTGTTTGCGAACTCTGCCAAGCCATGTTAAATTAAAGCTGAACTCAGAAAAAAAATGGGTCCTGGTGATATATAAGGAAGTCAATTAAAATATTTTTCATTGACCATTTGTAGTAGTATAGATTTCTTAAAGGATTGAACAAAAATATCCTATGTCTAGAACTAGAAGACATCCTAGAAAATTAGGATACAGAGCTAGAAGGATGCATAACTTCAGGAAAGAACAATTATTATATTTTAAGGTTGTAACGGTTGTATGTTGTGTTGGCTAAGACTAAAGATTGTAAATTCATCATCGTACCAATGTCGTTCTCTTTGCAGATGATTCTAGAAACTAGATTATGCTAGGAGTGCCTTACTGTAGCAACTAGCAGCAAGGCCAGCCACTGGTTAAATTGGAAAGCTGTACTGACTTTCAGCAAGATCATGCGATGATCTTAGTATGCTTCTGCTGCCAAGAAAAAATTACAGTTTGTCAAAGTATGGATGTGGGCTAAAATGGAACCCGGTGGACAGATCGTTCCCTAGAAAATTCGTTGAATATGTGAATCTAGAAGTACTGCTGATTGTAGAGATTGATTCTTTGAATATGTGAATCTAGCGGATAGATTGCCTCTCTGCCCGCTTGCTCGCCAGCGGCAGCGTCGCACACTGAGGTACGCGCCACCCCCGTCGTCGTTCCTCTTCCGTTCGGGAACTCACTGGTCGATGCGCATGCACGGGACCAATGTCTGAAGCGTAGTACAACTGTCCAGTTCAGCAATTTTGGCGAGCCGGTTAAATTTGCAAATCTAAGTTTGTTTATGCTTGAAATTCCTGCCTGTTGAGGGCGTAGCTTTCGGACGATTAGTTACCATGGGCTGCACTACGATTTGTGAATTATTAATGCTGATGAAACGACGAGTGATTGATTCTACTGATGCATCTCTTTATGGCAGAAAAGCTCAACACTCTTAAGGACCAGCTCAGGGGACTGGAGGCAGGTCCGGTAGAAGATCTGTCCAGTAAGCATTTCTTCACCCTTGGGCAACTTTGCACAACTGGACTGTGTATTACACTCCAAGTGCTTCTTTTTGTTATGGATGGTTCGGTATATGAACCATGTGATCAATGTTTGATTTCATATTGCTCTATCGTTGTCCTTTGCTGCATTTGATGGACTTGTAAACTATCTCTGCAGCACAAAATTTGACCATGGAGATGACTAACATGGCTTCTCTGTCTTATGCTCTATTTGTCAGTGAAAAATCTTGCACCTTGACCGACAGAATTAAGAGGGACTAGAATGGGGAAGGACCTCTGCTATATCAGCTAACAGTAACACATCAGCAGTACCTAATGAAGTATGGTTCCAACCCTCAAGCCCACGATGGAACTAGTTACTTGAATGTGAATGGCCAACTCCGTGCCAGCTATCTTTTAATCTTACTATGCTTTTGCATTATCTTCTTCAGTGAGAAGTTGTTATATTTGAAAGGGAACAGGGCAAAGTGTTGCACTCTTGCTTTTGTTAGAGCACTATATTTTATTGTTAACCATGCTATGGTTCAAACTCCTTTTTATTCTGCTCATATGATATTGCTCATCTTTTGTTTTCTGTCCTGATGCCTCCTGTATTTAGAGTAGAAATATTCTTAATTTAGTGTTTCTTGAACATGGCCAGGGCAATGGATAAAATCTACTCTGGAGAGTTGACAGAGGGAGCACATGCTAAGTTGACTTTTTCCTACGGATTTGCTTATCGTGAAGATGCTTGCAAGGATGTAGAGGGAGTGGATCATTTGGAGAGATGCCACTGTTTGGTGTTTTTATGCATTTTGGTTTGCTTGTAACTGTGTTTGCACTAGCTGGCAAGAAGTGTAAAACCATGACAATTTTGTATGCTCTTACAGGATGTGCTCTAATGCCGCTGGTTTATTATAAATCTTGGATTAGTAATGATGTGTAATGCTGCCGGTTTATTGCAAATATGTGTTTGTTTTAGTTGTTGGAATTGTATGCATAGAATGGAATTGGTGGCTTTTTTTAAAATTCCTAATTAGTTAGTAGTAGCGTGGGAAAAACCAAACGCGCTACTACTACTTCATTAGTAGCAGCGTGGGTTTGAAACCGGGCTACTACTAACTTTTTAGTAGTAGCGTGGGGAAAAACCTGCCGCGCTACTACTATTTCATTACTAGTAGCGTGGGTTTGCACCTGCGCTACTACTAAAATGTTAGTAGTAGCGTGGGTTTACCCGCGCTACTACTAACTATTAGCTGTAGCGCGATACTAGTAGCGCGGGTACCCGCGCTGCTAGTAGCCATTTTACCCGCGCTGCTAGTAGCCTTTTTCCTAGTAGTGTTGCTGTCAGCCTAGCTAACGACATAGAATCTTTGTCGTCTGCTAGCGGACGGCAAAGAAGATGGGTTGTCCACTAACGAGAACGACCTAACGACCACTTTCTTTGTCGTCTGCTAGTAGACTGCCAAGAACCCAAAAGCAGACGACAAAAAAAATAACATAATCTTCCATATTTAAATAGGGACACCCCACTAGCTGATTTTCTTGCATCCACATGAAGCCACGTCATCGGTATTGTTATAGTCGTTGATGTAGTATAACTTAGCAATCTGCAGCCGTTCGATCGAAAAATTGACAAAATTACCAAGTGTTGCCACCGCTAAGTGAAAATACCGCTTCGTTCCCTTCGTACCGTCCCGTTCGGTGCGTGCCTCCTACCGACTCGATTTGTTTTGGCTGGGCTTGGCCCATCAACTGTTGTCGCTAGCCCACCTTCAAACATCGCACCTCTTTCATCCCCTTGACAATTGGTTTAATTGTTCGGACTACTCATCTTCTCCGCTTCTCCCCTGACTTTCAATCTCCACACCACAACGCACATGAAACGGACGGGGGCATGCGAACAAGCATCAGCCTTAATCACCATGAAAACGCATAAGAAACTGATAGAGATCGTCGGCATAAAGATTGTTCTCAATAAAGTGGTGCCCATGCTCTGCTACATATTTGCCAGGTGCCCGTACCTCTTCATGGAACCTGATGGATTTTCTACTCCCTCCCAATCTCCTCCAGATCGATTAATTTTCGCTATGGTCGCACTACAGGAACAGGGCTCTAAGCCGACAGCCAAATGTATGCCGACGGTCGCCGTCAGCCTAATCCGAGCTATGCCGACAGCTAGGTCCTGGCCGTCGGCGTACAATGGCCGTCGGGCTATCCCCGTCTACGCCGACAGCAGCCGTCGGCACATAACAGCCGTCGGCTTATCCCAGACTACCCCTACAGCTGCCGTCGGCATATATAGGCCGTCGGCATAGATGCGGGCCCGCCGACAACACTCATCACAGCCGGCTAACGACGTCAAATCTATGCCGACGGCCGTGACGGGTGGCCGTCGGCATAGATACGGGTGACACGTCACCGATCCAGAGCGCACCGACCAGGACCTATGCCGACGGCAGTCGTCGGCATAGCTGACACGTCATCGATCCGCGGCGCTGTCCATCTGCCCTGGCCGCAGCTATGCCGACGGCTTTGCCGTCGGCATAGTTTTTTTTTCTTTTTTTCTTTTTTCCGTATAGTATTATTATTATTATTAAGCATACAGTATGTGTTAATAAGCATACATATAGATTGTGTTAATAAGCATACATATAGTATGTGTTAATAAGCATACATATAGTTTTTTTCTTTATTACTATTATTTAACTAACTTACATATAGTATGTGTTAATAAGCATACATACATTATTTTTCGGTTCTGTACAGAGCGGTGTGACCCCCCTCACGAACGGTGCCGCCGCCAGCCGGCAACTGGAATGGGGAACAGCCGCATCGGGTCTATACGTAGGGGACTTTGCTCCAAGTGTTCATATATATCGGATGACCTACCACAATCGGATGGTGTTATGCCATGTCCGAAGAGGCGGCACGCATCTCCGGGGTGTGGCCCCATCACGGACGGCGCCGCCGCCGGCACCTGGAGGGGGGGAACGGACGCGTCGGGTCTACATGGAGTGGATGTATCTGTGGGTTTGGCCCGGATGTTGCTCCCGGGTGTCCTTATGGGCGGACCTGACACAACCGGGTGGAGAGGTCCACTGGTCAAAGCCCGTCTGTGCAAAGTCAAAGGGCTAGATCCCGTGGTCAAACGCTACAAGGTTAGCCGGGACGGGGGTCCTGGGAGGTAGCAATGCCACCGGAGCATCGTACCGGGCCCTCATACATGCGGGGTGGTGTTGTGGCATGTCCGAAGAGGCGGCACGCGTCTCCGGGGTGTGGCCCCCGTCACGGACGGTGCCGACGCCGGCACCTGGAGGGGGAAACGGACGCACCGGGTCTACACGGAGAGGATCTTGCTGTGGGTCTGGCCCGGATGTTGCTCCCCGGTGTCCCTTTGGGCCGACCTGACACAACCGGGTGGAGAGGTCCACTGGTCAAAGCCCGTCCGTGGGAAGTCAAAGGGCTAGATCTCGTGGTCAACCGCTCCAGGGTTAGGCGGGACGGGGGCCCTGGGGGGTAGCAATGCCACCGGAGCGTCGTACCGCGCCTCATACATGTGGGGTGGTGTTGTGGCATGTCCGAAGAGGCCGCACGCGTCTCCGGTGCGTGGCCCCCCTCACGGAGTGGATTTAGCTGTGGGTTTGGCCCAGATGTTGCTCCCCGGTGTCCCTCTGGGCCGACCCGACACAACCGGGTGGAGAGGTCCACTGGTCAAAGCCCATCCGTGCAAAGTCAAAGGGCTAGATCCCGTGGTCAACCGCTCCAGGGTTAGGCGGGACGGGGGCCCTGGGGGGTAGCAATGCCACCGGAGCGTCGTACCGGGTCCTCATACATGCGGGGTGGTGTTGTGGCATGTCCGAAGAGGCGACACGCATCTCCAGGGTGTGCCCCCCATCACGGACGCTGCCGCTGCCGTAACCTGGAGGGGGGGAAACGGACGCGTCGGGTCTACACGGAGTGGATTTAGCTGTGGGTTTGGCCCGGATGTTGCTCCCGGGTGTCCCTATGGGCCGACCTGACACAACCGGGTGGAGAGGTCCACTGGTCAAAGCCCATCCATGGGAAGTCAAAGGGCTAGATCTCGTGATCAACCGCTCCTGGGTTAGGCGGGACGGGGGCCCTGGTGGGTAGCAATGCCTCCGGAGCATCGTACCGGGCCCGCATACATGCGGGGTGGTGTTGTGGCATGTCCGAAGAGGCGACACGCATCTCCGGGGTGTGCCCCCCATCACGGACGGCGCCGCTGCCGTAACCTGGAGGGGGGGAAACGGACGCGTCGGGTCTACACGGAGTGGATGTAGCTGTGGGTTTGGCCCGGATGTTGCTCCCGGGTGTCCCTATGGGTAGAGCTGACACAACCGGTGGAGAGGTCCACTAGTCAGAGCCCGTCCGTGGGAAGTCAAAGGGCTAGATCCCATGGTCAACCGCTCCAGGGTTAGGCGGGACGGGGGCCCTGGGGGTAGCAATGCCACCGGAGCGTCGTACCGTGCCCTCATACATGCGGGATGGTGTTGTGGCATGTCCGAAGAGGCAACACGCATCTCCGGGGTGTGCCCCCCATCACGGACGGCGCCGCTGCCGTCACCTGGAGGGGGGGGGAAACGGACGCGTCGGGTCTACACGGAGTGGATGTAGCTGTGGGTTTGGCCCGGATGTTGCTCCCGGGTGTCCCTATGGGCCGACCTGACACAACCGGGTGGAGAGGTCCACTAGTCAAAGCCCATCCGTGGGAAGTCAAAGGGCTAGATCTCGTGATCAACCGCTCCTGGGTTAGGCGGGACGGGGGCCCTGGTGGGTAGCAATGCCACCGGAGCGTCGTACCGGGCCCTCATACATGCGGGGTGGTGTTGTGGCATGTCCGAAGAGGCGACACGCATCTCCGGGGTGTGCCCCCCATCACGGACGGCGCCGCTGCCGTAACCTGGAGGGGGGGAAACGGACGCGTCGGGTCTACACGGAGTGGATGTAGCTGTGGGTTTCACCCGGATGTTGCTCCCGGGTGTCCCTATGGGTAGAGCTGACACAACCGGGTGGAGAGGTCCACTGGTCAGAGCCCATCCGTGGGAAGTCAAAGGGCTAGATCCCGTGGTCAACCGCTCCAGGGTTAGGCGGGACGGGGGCCCTGGGGGGTAGCAATGCCACCGGAGCGTCGTACCGGGCCCTCATACATGCGGGGTGGTGTTGTGGCATGTCCGAAGAGGCGACACGCATCTCCGGGGTGTGCCCCCATCACGGACGGCACCGCTGCCGTCACCTGGAGGGGGGAAACGGACGCGTCGGGTCTACACGGAGTGGATGTAGCTGTGGGTTTGGCCCGGATGTTGCTCCCGGGTGTCCCTATGGGTAGACCTGACACAACCGGGTGGAGAGGTCCACTGGTCAGAGCCCGTCCGTGGGAAGTCAAAGGGCTAGATCTCGTGATCAACCGCTCCTGGGTTAGGCGGGACGGGGGCCCTGGGGGGTAGCAATGCCACCGGAGCATCGCACCGGGCCCTCATACATGCGGGGTGGTGTGGTGGAATGTCCGAAGAGGCGGCACGCGTCTTCGGGGCGTGGCCCCCCTCACGGACGGCGATGACACGGCAGTAGACAGATCAGG
Organism: Triticum urartu; assembly: GCF_003073215.2. Classification (NCBI taxonomy): domain Eukaryota; kingdom Viridiplantae; phylum Streptophyta; class Magnoliopsida; order Poales; family Poaceae; genus Triticum; species Triticum urartu. Next base: position 1,469,021 of record NC_053026.1, on the reverse strand, counting down.
CACTCGCATAGTTACCGGATGAGGCACTCGGTAATGGTACCCCTCAGTCAGTTGCTCTCCTATGTATCACCATTCGCGAGACCATAGAAAATATTTATATCATAAAGAAATGTTGCTGACCATAGAAAAAATTCGGTTCAAAAGAAATATACGTGATATTTTAGAAAATTGTTGTACAATATAAAAAGAAGATCATGTCATTAAAAATAATGTTTCAAACCATTAAAGAAAATGTATGGTACATTTTAAATAATGTTCGTGCATTTAAAAAATATGTATACCATGTATCATTTTTAATATAATTATATACCATGTATCATTCAAAAAAATGCAAGAACGTGTATTTGAAAATATTTAATATGTACGTGTATATAAAAAAGTATTATATATATACAAAACTTTTCAATGCGCATGAAAATAATATACACTAAAAATATATTTGAAGACAGTTAATAATATATGCCACGTGTGTAATTAACATGTATACGGCTAGTTTGTAATTAATATGTATAAAAAAATACACCTATGCCTACGGCTTAGCCGTCGGCATATATGCCACGTGGCGTGGTTAATATATGCCGACGGCTAAGCCGTCGGCATAGGTCCCCTTATCCACTCGCGGCCCACCCTCCTCCACTCGTTCTTTCCCACACCCGCAGCCTCATCCACTCGCAGCCCGCAGCCCGCCGCCGACCGCCGCCCGCGCTGCCGCCGCCGCATCGCGGCGTCCCCGCCCTGCACCGCGCGCCCCCGTCCACGGCCTTCACCGCGCCCCCCGTCCCCGCTCCGCACCGCCGCCGTCCGTCCCCGCCCCGCACTGCCGCCGGCCGTCCTCGCCCGCCCCGCATCGCCGCCGGCCGTCCCCGCCCCTTCCTGGCCCTGTCGTCCCCACCCCCTTCCCGCTCCGCAGCTGCTGGTGAGGTGGCCGTGGTCGCGGCTCCGGCGGTCCGACGCCCCCTTGCCGGCCCTCTGCTACTGGTGAGCACCGGCTCCGGCGGTCCGGCGTCCTCTGCTGCTGATTTTTTTCCTTTTTTTAGATTTTTACCTGCTGCTAGTGCTTGGATAATGAGTCAATTTGATATATACCTACTGTTAGTGCTTGGATATATACGTATTGTTAGTTTTTTTTAGTTTTTTTACCTACTGTTAGTGCTTGGATATATAATAAGTCAATTTGGTGCTTCGATATATATACTGTTAGTGCTTGGATATTTTACGTTGTTCTTCCTGAATGTCGAATGCAAGGAATAGCACTACAGCAGCTTTAGTTTTTCATCACGAAAAAGTAATGAAAGTTTCATAGCGAAATATGGTGTGGTGTGTGCACAGGAGAAGGGACTAGAGAGCATTGGCAAGACCCAAATTTTACATCGATTTGAACCTCCTATTAGTCACAGTAGTTTACTTGCTTGGAGTTTTCATTATGGTTGTCTACCAATGTACAAATGTACCGAGTTTGATTAGCACTCCACAATATTTGACACTTGACGAAATATGATTTTTTTCATAGTTTAAAGTGTCAATGCTTAACCTTTTTTTTGCACTTGGTCGAATTAACAGGATTTGTGGTGTTCCATCTTCGTGGAGTGACCGTCGACGTTGGAGGTGTTGGTCCACGATCGTCCCTCCTTTGATCGACTACATCCTCTACATCGGAGGGTGAGCAACAATTCCATGACCTCGTCCACTTTTTTTCCATGTCACTAGATTAAATTTTCACATCAAGTCGCGTAACCTAGGTCTCCCGTCCAAAAGGGTTGCATCGATAAATATGCATTCAATTGCATATTTATCACCGCAGCTCTTTCGGATTGTCCAGCGCTTTCCACGGACAGCCCGAGGATGTGTAGATTGGGTACGTTGTTCATGCTCTACCCCGTTCCGAGACAGGATTTCGGCGGCGCCTCCCTGTTGTTCTCCGGATGCACATTCTCTCGGCATTTTGCCGAGACGTGTATTTGGAGAACAGCGGGGAGGTGCTGCCGAAATTTTGTCTCGGAATGGGGTAGAGCATGGACAACGTACTCAATCTACACATTCTCGGGTGGGATTAGGACCCGTCTTTACCTATTAGAGATGTAGGTGGATTAAATGTCGATTCTCGTCAACCTTGTAAAAATAAAATATTGATGTGAGTAATTTAAATGAATCCTTAATTTTGTTGTGTGGCTTCCAATAAAGCAGAGATGGCAGATAATCAGTGGATGTATAGTGGGTTTTTCCGTCGGAATCAAGTAACAACAGAGTGGGTCGAGAAAACTGATGTGTTTTTGAAAGAGATATTCCGTAGTCCAATGAGGATGGTGCCAGAATGCCCGTGTGCCAGATGTAAGAGACGTATCCGCAGAGATAAGAGTGAGATGACTAAGCACCTTCGCACGCATGGATTTATGCCCAACTTTAATATGCCGATAAACTTTGCCCAGCGGGACTGTGATAGAGAGTATGTGATACGACAACGCGTCGCTGGTTATGAGGACGATGGGGTTAGAGACATGCTAGATGATGTCTTTGCTGCACAGCCGACACCTCCGTCACATTCAGCGAATGAACCGGAGGAGCCGGAGGAAACCGCAAAGGCCTTCCTGGAAATCTTGGCCTCGTCAAAGAAACCTCTCTATGAGGGTGCCAAGCTGTCTGTGCTGGATGCCATCTCGCAACTGATGGCAGTCAAGGCTGAGTACGGCTGTAGCCGAGGTTGCTTCGAAGCATTTCTGGGAGTATGGGCTAACAGCCTGCTTGAGGGCCATGAACTGCCGAAAACCATGTACGGTACGAAGAAAATCATGAAGGCGCTCTCGATGGACTATGAGAAAATACATGTTTGTCCAAAGAATTGCCTTTTGTTTAGGCATGAGTATGCGGATGACAAGTATTGTAGGAAGTGCGGTTCCTCTCGGTATATTGAGGTGGTCGATAAGCATGGTCAGAAGCAGCAGCTAAAAATCCCTGTGAAGGTTCTTCGGTATCTTGATTTTATAAAAAGACTGCAGCGCCTTTTCATCACCGAGGAGTCTGCCAAAATGATGAAGTGGCACAAGGAAGGGAAAAGGTACAATCCAAAAAAAATTGTACATCCATCAGGAGGTGAAGCATGGAAGTCATTCGATATAGAGTACCCGGAGGAAGCAGCCGAGGCTGGGAATGTCAGAATTGCTATAACAGGTGATGGGTTCAATCCATATGGTATGCCGTCTAATCCATACAGTTGTTGGCCCGTATTTGTTATTCCGCTGAATCTCCCTCCCGGCGCCATAATGCAACGCAAGACCATGTTCCTGTCGCTTATAATTTCGGGGCCTGAATATCCGGGGAAGAATTTGAGTGTGTTTATGCAGCCGTTGGTGGATGATTTGCACCATTCTTGGTACTTCCCGAGGTTGACATACGACCGACATCTGCAGAAAAATTTCTTGATGAAAGTTTGGCTACAATATTGCATGCATGACTTTCCCGGTTATGCCTTGTTCTGCGGATGGTGTACAAGTGGAAAGATGCCTTGCCCAGTGTGCATGCAGGCCTTGATTTTCATTTGGCTGAAGAAGGGTGGCAAGTATGTTGCATTTGACCTGCATCGACAGTTCCTCCCTCCAGACCATCCTGATAGGGAAGACAAGAAGAACTTCACAAAAGGCAAAGTTGTCCATGAAGTAAACGAGATTCCAACGTTTTCTGGTGCGGATGTGCTTGCTCAGCTGAAAGCTCTTAAGCCTGCCGGTGAGGGGAAAGGCAAAGGCAAAGCCACAGGCGAAGACGAGGGCGAGGGCAAAGTAAAAAGTAAAGGGAAATTTTTTGAAGGATATGGTGAGACGCACAACTGGACTCACATTACCCCCTTCACGCAGCTTCCCTATTTTAAGGACCTCAAACTTCCATACAACATAGACGTGATGCACACCGAAAAGAATGTCGCAGAGTCCCTTTTTCACACGATCCTCAACATTCCTGATAAGACAAAGGATAATGTTAATGCTAGAGTTGATCAACAGAATATTTGTGATAGACCACGTCTACACATGCAGCCTCCCACAGGCAGTCGAAAATCTTGGTTCAAGCCAGATGCTGACTTCGTACTTAAATAGGATCATAAGATGGAGACATTCAAGTGGCTGAAACACGTCGTGAAGTTCACTGATGGTTATGCGTCGAATATAAGTAAGGGGGTCAATCTTTCAACGGGCAAAGTGACCGGGCTCAAGAGTCATGACTATCATGTATGGATTGAGCGGATTATGCCGGTGATGGTTCGGGGCTATGTTCCCGAGCGTGTCTGGCGTGTGCTTGCGGAGTTAAGCCATTTCTTCCGCACGCTTTGTGCTAAAGAAGTATGTCCTGAGAAGATAAAAGAAATGCATAAGAAGGCGCCGGAGTTGATATGCAAGCTAGAGAAGATCTTTCCGCCAGGCTTCTTTACTCCGATGACACATCTCCTTTTGCACCTCCCGAACGAGGTTTTGTTGGGGGGCCCTATGCAGAATCGTTGGCAGTACGGCCCTGAGAGACAGAACAAGCATCTGAGACAGAAATGTGGAAACAAAGCTAAGATTGAAGCTTCCATAGCTAAGGCAGTTATCCTAGAGGAGGTGGCAGACCTCAGGACAGCCTACTATCCGGACCATGTTCCCACGTTGCACAATAAGGTGTCTCGATACAATACAGAAGAACCCAAGTATAAACCCAAGTTGCCTCTATTCATCGGCAAGGTAGTAGGGCTGGATGCTCGAAATCTTATCTCATGCCACGAGATGAGTGGGAGGATGTCATGTTCTATATCTTGCACAACATCAAGGAAGTTGAGGATGAGTGGATGAGGTAATACCTTTGCACCATTCTTTTAGTCAATTCGTTATGTTCACTTTGCCTAGTTCTTATACCGCTTTTCTTATTGTAGTCGATTCGTTGAAGAAGAATGGACGGGAATGCTGCCTCCTTCTGAAGCGGAGGCACTTGCTCTTCTCCGAAAGGGTGCTGATGGAAGGAAAAATTTCGTTGCGTGGTTCATCGAGAAAGTAATTTTTCACACTTTCAATTAAACTCATGCACCCTATAATTTCAATTAAACTCATGCACCCTATAATTTCAATTAAACTTGTAGGGAAATGATCTGACCGAATCAATGGATGAAGAATTGAGATGGGTTTCCATGGGTTTTGATCCTGTCGTCATGACATGCGAAAAGTATGATGTGAATGGGTATCGCTTCCATACAGAGGAGCACCAGAACAGTCGGCCTGATCCCAAAACCATAAATACCGGAGTCTTCACTGAAGGAGATAATAAAGTAGATTACTACGGAAGGGTAGGAAAAATATACGAGCTTACATTCAAACGTGGCCGCGAACACCTAAGTCTCACTGTGTTCAAATGCCGATGGTTCGACCCCAAAAAGGGTCTGAGACATACGCCTTCTGTTGGTTTAGTTGAATTAAACCATCAACCGTCTATGCATAGCTGATCTCTTTATCGCCGCTACCCAGGACACACAAGTATATTATCTGCCTTACCCATGCCAGAAAGAGTACCTAAAGGGTTGGGAAGTTGTGTTCAAGGTGTCGCCGCATGGTAAGCTACCGGACCCGAACGATTATGATTACTACAACATAAACCCCATGACATAGGAGGGAGTGTTCTATCAAGAGGAACATGATGACGTGGTCCGAAACAACGAGGATGATGACTTGGGTTATGTTGACCTGGACCCAAACGACGACGACGCACGGATTGATGGTGAGGCAGTTGTGAATCAAAGAGACATAATTATGCTTGAAAAGTTAAATGAAGACGCTGACGATGAGGAAGAGCCTCCACCTCCGTCAGACAACGAAGAAGATATGCGTGATAGTGATGATGAGACCGGTCCACAAATAGATTACAATAGTGATGATTCATATGGGTTCTAGAAAATGTAAGTTCTTTTAATGATCATTACAATAGTATGCTTAATGTGCTCTTCTGGTATTAATGTTTTTCCTATATGCTTGTTTAATTGATATCCTTACTAATTGTTTATTCTCTTCTCAATGCAGGTTTGCTAATCATGGGCAAGTCCAGTGGCGCTAGTTTCCTCAGTAAATTTAAAGGACTTACTCGGAGTGGACGAGCCCACAAGGTTCCCTCCCGACTACGCGAGGATGACACCTCATAGGGAGGTGGAGGGGTCGGGGGAGGAGACCCTAGAGGAGGAGGCGGTGGGGGAGAGCCCCTAGAGGAGGAGGAGGTGGGGGGAGAGGCAACCGGGGCAAAAAACTCCGGGCCGTGTCTGAAATAGGAGGGTCTTCTTCGATGCCCTCCTATACAGAGGCACCTTCTGAGTCTGAGGAGGAGGAGTATGTTCCTGATGGCGAGGAGGAGGAGGCCGAGGAGGAGGGTGAGGAGGAGGAGGCCGAGGAGGAGGGTGAGGAGGAGGGCGAGGAGGGTGGAGGGGAGGTTGATCCCGCGTTGTGGGGTGACTTGCCACCGGGTTCTTCGCAGGGGTGGCTGCGTGGTAATGCCGGACTACCTACACCACCTTCTATCGAGGAGCACAAGTGGCTCATTGAACCTGTGTGGACAGAGTAAGTGCCTCTCAATCATATTTTCAACACATGACAACATTTTCTTATTGTACACATGGCAATCATTTGATTCTTTTGCAGAAACTGGATCCTTCGCGGAAAGGGCCGTAAACCGAACGGCCTTATCACTGTTTTGTTGAAGGAGTTTTGGCCTCGCCTATTCTGCCCGCGGCCAGACAGGGACCCGCAGCAGCGGGTTTTGGCCACGAGCTGGGCCCACTACGAGGCTTGCAGCAACGCGGAGTACGGGATGACCGCTAAGGCCGTGATCACCAAATTTTGGGTAAGTTCTCTTCTGAATCACTTGTCTTCAGTTTCGTTCATAGTTTATCATTGAATCACTCAACTGATGCCTTGTTTGCTTCTGGTTTATGCATGATTGCAGCAACTCTATAGAGTTCTTGACGAGCACAAGGCCAGGGCCGACGTGGTCTTGCTTGCGGCTGCGAAGAAGAAAGCTCGTCAGTTGCAGTACGAGGTGCGCTGGGTTGCCGTCTCGCGGTACTACCACTACTACCTGCACCAAAAGATGACCAAAACTCAAGCGCAGAAGCTACAACTTACCTTGAGCAAGGAGCAGTTCATGATGGTAACTATTACTAACTTTTCATTGTTTCAAGCAGTCAACTATATGTTTCGTGCTCACATGTCATGCTTCCAAAATTTGCATAGGTTGTTCCTCGTTGGTGCTATGGAAGGCATGACGGATGGGCGAGTTTGGTGGATAGGTGGCTCGGCGCCGATGCAGAGTTTGCTGCCAAGAGCATCAAGGCCCGGGCTAACCGTGGAGACAACGGGACACACGGCCAAGGAAATAGGAACCACTGGGGCTTCAAGGCCATGAAGGTATATCTATGTGCATGATGCATTTTTGTTCTTCTTTACGTCATGTTCTTATGTATGGCTGACTTCTATTTGACGTTGTAGGAGGACAAGTTGAAGAGGCCGCTCTCAGACATGGAGTCGTGGAAGCTGGCCCGCGAGCGGAGTCATCGCAAGGAGGGCGAGAGCCAGTACTACGGCAAGACCGAGGAGCACCTGGGGTCTTACATTCATCACTATCAGGAGTTGCATCCGGATGTTCCTGTTGCTGAGGTCGCCCAGTCTCAGATCGACGACACGGCGGTGGTGGCCATCCAGGGGAAGAAGAATGGCCGGTATCCGTGTTTCGATGGCTTGATCACTCCTTCGATCTCGTACACACAGCTTCGGGCTACCAACCAGAGCCTGTTAGAGAGTACGGGGCGTTCACAGACTCCCTTAGCCCGCCAGCATGCTGTAAGTACTTCCTCTTTATCTTTTTCTATCTTGCATTCTCAGTTTATTTTCAGCATTGCTCACTTAGAAACAACCTAAATTATGTAGGCATATAAGGAGTTTGTCGAGCATAGGAATCTCGAGGTGCGGGAGTACTTGAAACGAGTGAAGGCAAACGATGATTACAACCGTCAGATGATGACGGTTAGTTTTGCCATCTTAAAACCAAGCTAAATTTTTGCACTTTCATTCCTTCTGATCTTCTAGTTTGCTTGTTTAACTAACATTCAGGCTATGTTGGTGTCTTGGACTAACCGCACGGATCCACCACAAATGGGACCCCCACCACCACCTGCGGGAGAACCCCCACACGTGCCCACGTTCGATGAATGGGTGGCACTAGGCAGTGGTGGTCCGGTTAGTACATTTGCCTAACTACTAGCAAACTAGTTCTCGTTCATGAAACACTATCATATCATATTTACCGTTAGAATCTTTTCTGAAACATGTAGGGGACCGGTGGCTCGACTCCTGCTCCGTCGACCCCAGTCACTCCGATCTGGCAGAGTGGTGGTGGTCGCGATGGCGGTTTTGGCGGAGGTGGTGGTGGTTATGGCGGAGGTGGTGGTTTTGGCGGAGGTGCTCTTGCTTGATGATTCCGTGCATGTGGCCATCGTGCCATGCGTTTCATATTCCTACTTTTATCATGTTTCATGTCTTGCACTACTTTTATGTTCATGAACTTCCGTCGGTGATGATCTTTAGATGATGTGATGAACTTGAGTATGTTTAGATGATGATGGTGAACTTGAGTATGTTTAGATGAACTTGAGTATGTTTACATGATGAATTGTCATATTTCTGCATAATTTCATATTGTTCTGTTTTGAAATGCTGTCAAATGAATTGGAAAAGAGAAAACAGGGAAAATAATAATAATAAAAACTATGCCTACGGCAAAGCCGTCGGCATATATACGCCCAGGAGTTACCAGGGCTTGCCATGTGGCAATCTATGCCGACGGCTTTGCCGTAGGCATAGCCCTGCTGCCAGGAGAAACCAGGAGATGCCACGTGGCAGAGATATGCCGACGGCAAAGCCGTCGGCATATCTCTGCCACGTGGCATTGCGTGATTCGTCAGCGCTTTTGACGGCGCCGTCCGTTGCCGTCTGACGAAAAACACTGCCGACGGCTATACTATGCCGACGGCTGACGTCAGGCCGTCGGCATAGGACCCTATGCCGACGGCTATACTATGCCGACGGTCTGACAAGACTACGCTGACGACATCTACGCCGACGGGGATATGCCGACGGCAGTCGTAGGCATATATCTATGCCGACGGCCTGGGGGCCTATGCCGACGGCCCGTGGCCGTAGGCATAGCCTGCGAGTCCGGTAGTGTCGATGCGATTTCAAGCCCCTACTTTGAATGTTCTTCACCTTCCGGTGTCACATATGTTGTACGAGACAAACTGGAGCCCTCACCGCCACGACCGCGTCTCTGCAGAGGCGTTCTCAGCCTCTACGGGTACACCTTCCTCCCCTATGAACTGCTCACTACACTATCCTGATGGCCTTTTTTATTAATCCCCAATCCATGGACTCTTCCTTTCTTCCCATTCAATTTATGTATACATCAGATTCAAGATATTTGGATTTATGATTGGAGAAGCGTCCAGTGTATTTTCGTCTGCAATTAATTGGACACAAGAACGGAAAGAACTTGATTTTCTTCTTGCAACCAACTATAAGCTGACGAGTACCTGAGCAAGTCATCTCACTCATCTTGATCTACCAGCTCCTTTTTCTTAGTCAGGTATGAATGTATGATGTAAATTCAGATAACTAGATTTACGCGATGTTGTATTCTCGGTCATTTGTTGTTTGCAGGCAGGCAATTGCTACAGTTTTAACCATATTAATTTCCTATGTGCCGTCTCCACATTTTCGTCAATGATTTTATATTGTATGGGGCTGGAGCATAGCTATTATCTCCTTTTCTTTGATCATATGAATGCTTATGCTGAGATTGCCAGATCGGATTTGTACAAATGCATCACTAATTAGACTTGTGGCAATACTGCTCGATGTATTCTGGTGTAGAGTCGATAAATTGCTATATTATAATTCTCCTTTATGCCCAGTCAATGTTAAATCTGCCTAAAACAATCTTAGGATGCAGTATTGCTTTACGTACAATCCAAACTATTTAGATACATTACAACCGCGCACTATTCCAGCCCTCTCACATATTTGAAGATTTTGGCCGTCAGATTAAGAATCTGGGTCATCTTGGCCGTCCGATCCTCAGTTTCGCGCTAACTGGGCCGCTGTCCTAAGGGGCTCCTACTCCGATGGAAAAAACGGTGGCCTCTGGTTAATCGGGCTTGTTTACACTTGGAGCCCATTCAACCCCACAGAAGCCCGCAAACACGTCCCGTCTCCTTTCGTCTATCTCTTTCCTCGACCTCCCCTCGCCGCCGCCGCCACTGCCACTGTCGACGCCAACCTCCAGCCACGGCGTTCCTCTCTCACCCGAGCGACGAAGGCACCCCCTTGACCGCGCCTCTGACCATACCCTAGTGCGTCGCCGCCGCCGCTGCCACTGTCGACGCCAACCTCGAGCCACGAGATCCCTCTCTTGACCGAGCGACAAAGGCACCACCGATGGCGGGTACACGTCGGACACGCACGAGGATCCGGAAGACCGCAAGCACAAGAAGGAGATGGTGGACAAGTTGCCGCCGCAGGCCTGGTCCAGCTTATTTCTACGCCAGGTTTGAACTTCTCGGTTGCCCCGTTGCTGGATCCTACCTCGGTCGAGCACCCGGCAAGCAAGGTACGCTCGTACGTCACATGATCTTTGGGCGCGATCGAAATAACATCGATCACTTGCTGATGGAGGCACGGCCGGTCAAGGTGTCCACAATGGCAGCATGTGGATGTGTATGCCCATTGCCCCGACCCCTCCTACACGTGCACCTCTGCAGCGATCTAAAGGTATGGACCTTGCTAACCTGCCGTGGCACTCTACAACTACCATATATCCAATTTCTTTCTGTTGAGGTGGCGCTTTAGCCTTTGCAGTTGAACTGTTTGATGAATTGCCGATATGATGTGAGTGTTCACCAGATATGATGTGAAAAATATGATATCTTCGGGTATTTATCCTCCTAAATATTCAGATATTCTAACCCTGTAATCCTCACTGCTCACAACTAGACGTAGCTTTCTGATGTATCTTTTGGATTTGGTCGATGTCAATTAGATATCAGGACATTTGTGAGGACATATATTTCCGATACCTGTATTTTGTAGCAAAAAGTCTGATGTTTCTGTTCTCCAAATAATTGATTACCAACTCACTATACAGTTGCAGATTGGTCAATAATTATGTAAGAGCTGGGTGTTTTGATTGAAAGTATACTGGGGATGTAGTGAAGTTTTTTTTTCTTTCCCTCTCCCCAGCATTTTGATCTTCGATATATGCTATATCTCGCTCTACTTCTTTCATGCATTATAAGAAACATGTGGCAGTGGACATGTTTAAGAAAAAAAAGAATACGGCAATGGAGATCAGTAGATCTAATTTTCTATGCTGTGCAAAATGTGTCCATTCTCTAATGTAAGGCCAACTTTCGCTTCTAGGATGTTTTTCCTTGGCTGCTGTATCTATTTCTAATTTTTTTGCAAATTCAATATCTTCATACTAATTCACTGGTTTCATGATTGGCTCCTCACTAAGTTATCACCAGTTCTATGTTTTTTTCTCATGTATGTACATTGTGTTCATAACTGAAATCCCCTTTCCATGACGGAAGCTGATTCCAGATTTTTACTTCCTTCAAATTAAATGAAATATATTTTCTGTCAAGCTCAATCATTTATTTTGTGAGCTATTTAGGCCATCCTTATTCTGATTAAGCCAGACATTTTGTGAGTTGCTTCTATGTAATGGTACAGGAGCTTTTCTCTGAGCTGGATGACCTGAAGCGATGCTTGATTCGGTATAGTTGAAGCGGCACGTTTACAGGACATATGCAGCTCTTTTCACTTTACATATGTTAAATTATATTTGGATGGTGTGGTGTTGTTGCAACGTTGAGGAAAAATAACAGGTTGTAACATATGAAAATAACCAATATTCCTAGAATTCCAGCTTATAGAGGCTATGGTAGAAACGTTGAGAGGTATGTCCGCTAGCTGCATTAGTTATTTTATAAATTGAGTGGGCAGAAATTTGGAGATTCCTGCGTTTTTTCTGTGGGCCATCCCTTCATTGGTCTGGCCTATTTTATCCAGGACTACCAAGTTAAGAGTATTTAGACATTGTTTTGTTTCGTTGAGTAAATTGGTCTTGTGAATCTAAATCTGTGTGTTTGTTTGACTAATGCAGGTGCATTTCCTCAAGCATATTGGCTGGTCACCCGAGCCTAATTGACAAATTATTCAACCTATTCATGGATCAGGCAAAATATTCCATTCATAATAAATGTATTTGGTTTGCTTTCAGTTTATTGATTTTAACAAGCTTCGGAATACAATAGTTACGTTACGTCAGTTGTTAGCTTTTTACATCTTCACAGATAGGTCAGTTATTAGCTTTTTACATATTCACAAATAACTGGTGACACCTTGCAGGCTATTTAAGAGAAAAAAACATGCATGCATCATCACCGGCTCGAGGTGGTTGGAGGTTATTTAATTTAGGTGAAACAGTTCCGACTTCAACTATTTGGTTTGGGAACTATATATATACTCTCGTTGCTAGGAATAGCAGGCACCATGATATTCTCAGTTTTCTTTATTCTTGCCGAGCTTTACATCACAGCGACAAAGACATGCATGCATCATGACCGGCTCAAGCTGGTTGGGCGATTAGATACAGTATTGTCACACTATTGTTGGGTATTTTTTCAATGCCTCATATTTGACGAAGGGGATTACATGTATTCTCTCAAAAAATGACAAGTATATAGGTGTAGTTTTCAATATGTGCTGATGATGCTTATGAGACGGAAACCCATATTTGTATGTCTCCATCTCCGGACTATGGGAATCCTTCCGGGTAAAAGAGGTTTCACATCCGTTTGTTAGAATTGAATTTGTTTCATTTTAGTGCAAAAAACAGCCGGTAGCTCAACCTGGCTGCTGAATGACTTAGAAAATATGTCATTGTGTTATTTGATTATTTGTAATTCAGAGTCTGTCCTTAAATTTTTTGGGAATTAGTTGTGTGTGTTTCATGCCATCATATATTTATGGAATTTCTATTATTCTATCGAAAAAATGAACGGGCGCGGCAACGCGCGCCTATCATGATCTAGTGGATTTGACAAGAGCTCATAGTTTCAGTCGGTGATGGTTTCTCCCTCAGTTTTGTGAAGATGTGCAGTCTGGCATCCATTAGATGCAACCGCACTTTTATTTTTTGTCAAATGTCTTCCGAATTTGAGTCACTCACCTTGATTAATTCTTTTTCTAATCTCCATATAGGGTATCTATGCTAATATTTTCAACTACAAATCTGCTATTTGCATCAGGATTCATTGGTTCATTCTTTTCTTGAAAATTCTGATAAAGAGGTCAGTGCTTCTGATCCTTCAATTGGTACTGTGAAAACTCATGAAACTGGTGAGTTAATTTTCATCTTTATCAATGAAAATTGTGAGGCCCTCATAACCTTTTGAAGAAAAAAAAGGTTGGCGCACATCTTTCTTAATTCTGAAAAATTGGTGCCACAACAAGTATATTGGTAGTCATCTCAATATCTCACACTTGGGGGCAGCCTCAGTTTTCTATCTTGCTGATTAATCCTGCCTTAAGAATTCCAGTTTGGGCATGCATATATTCTGGCTGTATCAGTGATCACGCTAGATTTTTTATCTTAGATAGTCATCTTGCGGTTATATCTTATTTGATGGTTAAACAATGATAGCCTTATATGACAGTTTATATTACACCTAGAATATACGTTCATATGTTAATTTGAACTAACTTTTGAGTATCTGAAGATGAATCATGGAAGAATAGTTCCTCAAAAATCACTAGCATGGTCATAGCTAGCCACCATTTGCCAGCTTACCTTGATCGTTCAAATCTTTTCCTACTGTTTAACATGGCACGTACAAACTACGTACATCCGGTTTAATATCGTTCTCATACTTAATCAGTTGTGAATGTAACAGCCCTATGTAATATACTTTTCATGAAATGGCAACAGCTCCATATAACTGGTAAATGAACTTGGTGGGTAATATTGACCTTCCAGTTAACTAAATCTATAGTATGCAAACAGTAAAAGAATACAGTCCATACTTTAAATTATTTATTATTATGGGGTCTTCTAGATTTTAGGTATAGGTAATGATGACTTTGACACATTTCTTACCATTTTTGTCCTTCTTTTGGTCTCTCACGCATGTAATCTCAAAGGACTGGGTTGACAAGAACACAAATTCATACATTCATATTAGACTTTTGATCGCTTTCATTATGGCATATATAATGTAGTAATAACTCTTTTTAGATCGAATTGGTGCTTGCAATCGAACATTGACATGAGAACCAACCAACAATGTCACAATATTTTTTGACATTTATTTTGTACATTAGTAGCTTTCTCACGTTATTGATTTATTATTCCTCCTGCCATCCACAACCATTTTGATACTCAATAGTTATGATTTTTTTAAAGATAATTCAAACCATAATTTACCGGAGCAACGTACGGGGTATCATCTAGTGTATCTAACGGCCGCTCCCGTCACCGGCAGACGGCAAAGAAGAAACGCATGCCACGGATAGATCCCACGGATCGATGACTTGGCACACACCCACCCACGACTGGAAAGAAATCTTATACAATCCAGGTTGTAAGCTGCCCCAGATGAGACCCACTTCGATTCGTGCCACGTGTATATTTCAATCTCAAAGCAACAGTGCCTCTCTTATCCCCTAACTTCTCGATTCCCATCCGCTCTTTCCTTGACCGATAGTTTGCACGAGCCTTCGACGGCGGCGGCCGTGCGGCATGATACGACACGTCGTCTTCGATGTAGCAGCGCGGGCTACCCATCCATCTGCTCCGTCACGAGCGAATCCATGGCGACGAACTGCACAAGGTCTTGTTGACGGCAGCCACGCTGCGTAGTCAGCCATGGCAATGAACTTCATGCCAGGAAAATAAATTAGAGCGGCATTTCTTTAGTTTTTTGCAGCACACACCAACAATTTACAGGGGACATGCTGATTGAGTCGTGAAGTGAATCTCGGTGCCGAGAAACAGCAAGTATGCCGTCAATGGAGGTGCCAGGAGCATGGCCGGCGGGGACAAGTAGCTGGGACGCTGACGAACATGGCCGCTGCCGGTGGAGATGGAGCGCGCCAAGCGGAGGTGGTATGCCTGGCGTCGAGGAGCACACCCGCGTATGGAGTTTGGAGGATTTGATTAATACTCCCTTCGTTCGGAATTATTTATCTCGGAAATGGATGTATGTAGAACTAAAATACATCTAGATACATCCATTTCTGCATCTAGATACATCCATTTCTGCGACAAGTAATTCCGGAGGGAGTAGATCGAGCCGGTGGAATCACGATTTGGTAACGATGGACTGGGGGACGAGATGGCCGCTGCTTTGAGATTCGCGTTGCCAGCTGTCAGACGCGGGCGAGGGTCTCCAGTTCAGCTGCGTACGACCAGGTCGCATAGGATTTTTTTTCCCCACGACCCACACAGCCCGGGCCCCACCCACGATGCACACACACCCACGTTGGATCCCATCTCTCTCGTTTTCCTCGATCCCCTTTCTCCACCCCACGCCGCCGCCAGATTCCGGCGATCCCCGCCATTCCCCACCGCCCAGCTCTCCTCCCCGAGGTCACCTCTCCCCGCTCACCATCTCCACCGACCGGTTTCTCTCCTCGCCCAGGAGAGCCACGCCCAGGCACTGGTGGTGGTGCACCGCGAGGAGGCCCCAGCGGCGTCAAGCTGCTGTTGCTGCGGGCACAACAAGGTGCTGGGGAGGAGCTACGTCGGGATGCTGCTCCTGCGCTGAGCTACTGCTGCTGCGGGCACGACAACGAGCTGGGGAGCAGCTGCGTCAGGCTGCTGCTACTGCGTCGAGCTGCTGCTGCTGCGGGCGCAGCGTCTCTCCTTTCCCCAAGTCAACGGAAGCTCCTCTTTCTCTGGCCTAACTATTCATTATTTTTGTGCTATGCACAACAGTAATGTAGTACAGGTTCAGATCATCCATGAATTGGTAGTTATTGGTCATATTTAGTTGCATTTTGGTCAATCCGGTTGTGGCTATGGAGCACTTCTTTTGGTCATGTGCTAGATCTGTCATGTAGGAGTATTTGGCAATGGATATTTGCTCATACATAATTTTGATAATCAACTAGGAATTACAATTAGAATTAAAGCAATGCTACTTGTACTCCTTTCATGAAGAAAAAGGCTACTCGTACTGAATTTTTCGTGCATTGTACTGTTAGGTAGTAATCTTGTGCACATGTGTTTCCTTAACTATTTTTCCGTTTCTTCAGTTAGCAGTCCAGTTAGCAGACTAGTTCAGACTGTTTTTTTTTAGTTCTGTAGTTGTAGCTTGGGAGGGTGTTGATGCACGCCATAATGCGAGGTCGTGGGATGACACGATCAGAACGGATCGTGGCGCGCACAGCACTCCACCTCTTCCGTTATTTCTGTTGTAAGTTGAATAAAAGGAGAAAGAATAGACAGAAAAGCTGCGCAAGTTTGGCAACACAAAAACATGAATGGAGAGATAGAAATATCCATTTTAAAACAAGTAGCTTCTCTCCTGCTTAAACACATGGTTATTTCTCTGAAATTGCCTAGCTGTAGCACCTCTGAATTCCATCCCAGGAAACCTTCCTCCCTCACAATCAACTTCTTTTATACTAGAAAGTTGGCACTAGTTAAATTTGTACGACTTTCTTTCCCTTGTTTCATACTATTACTATATATGCTCCTGTGCATCTTTTTTTGAAGGATGACTAGCTTTTAAACATGTGCGTGAACCAAATTCACGGCGATCAGACAACTCCTACTACTCGGTGGTCCCATGATGCTCCAGTAAGACTTCAGTCGGAAGATCACTTTGAAGTCATGGATCCGCAGACTTCAGTCGAGTATGTTTTTATGGATGATCTTGTGATGTTCTTATTTTCCTGTGGTCTGTGTTGATATTTGTGATATATGCATGGGCTATACATATGAATATGAATTGCTGAACATACTGTCAATCAATGACAGAGATGGCAAAGAAGGAGATTTGCTGTTTGTGCATCTGGACACTTTGGACACTTTGTCGTCTGCTGGCAGGTCTTTGCCGTCTGCCGACAGACGGCAAAGCACGCCGTTAACCACCTGGCGGACCTAACCCTATCCCTTTGCCGTGCATGTCCTTTGCCATCTGCTTGCTCAGAATGGCTGATGGCAAACTTCTTTGCCGCCGCTTTATTAAAGCAGACGTCAAAGCAGCCTTTTGTCGTAGTTCATTCAGCCGGACATGGGGCCGTCTGCTGGCTGCCGGCAAAGGACTTTACCGTCCGCCAAGCATGCCTTTGATGTCCGCCATGGCAGACGGCAAAGTGCCTGATTCCTAGTGTATCCAGAGTTTTGGACATCCAGCCCAATCCGCATCACCATTAACGACCGGATAGTGGGAGGACAAACGTTAGAGCTGCAGGTGGGACTAAATTGTCATATAGAGATAAGATTCTTAATGACAATATTAAGAGAGAGAAGAATTTTGGTAAGATAAACGGACAACGAGGGAGGAGAACACTACCGATGGCAACAACAAAAAGGCGGGCCCCATTATGGACTATAATGTGATGGGAATTTGTCGACGGGAAGCAAATGGTGTTGCCCACCTCTTAGCCAAACATTCATATAATAATGATATATCTAGTAATTGGGTTGAGGAACCTCCAGATTTTCTTGTAAACGCTCTTGTGAACGACGTAATGATATTGCCGAATCAATAAAGTTAGTCATAATGGCATTCCCTTACAAAAAATAATGTGATGAGAATTAGGCGCTAATGAAAAACGAGACAAGGAAAGGCTACTTGAATCCTCGGTGACATGGGAGGCTGCACCAGTGACCACTATCCACTCCGGCGCCGGAGGAAACACAGCGCCTTAGTTGGGCACGCTGCGCAGCATGGCGTTGACATCCCATGCATACAACGGGGCAGTAGTAGTGCACGGTGCAGGAGGTGCAGGCCGGGGTACACTTGCATCGGCGCATCCGGCTCCGGCCGCGGCCTCAGAACGCTGGCTGAGTTCCAGAACGCTGGCTGAGTTCCGGAGGATCCTGGGCGCTCAAGGCTATTTATATTGGTTCCTACATATTTTATGAAGATATTTATCAGTCAAACTGTATAATAACATACGCTGTTCCCTTTGTCATCGGTATGTTACTTGCCCGAGATTTGATCGTCGGTATCTCAATACCTAGTTCAATATCGTTACCGGCAAGTCTCTTTACTCGTTCCGTAATGCTACATCCCGTACTTAACTCATTAACTACATTGCTTGCAAGGCTTATTGTGATGTACATTACTGAAAGGGCATAGAGATACCTCTCTAACAATCGGAGTGACAAATCCTAATCTTGATCCATGTCAACTTAACAAACACCATTGGAGACACCTGTAGAGCACCTTTATAATCACCCAGTTACGTTGTGACATTTGGTAGCACACAAAGTGTTCCTCCGGTATTCGGGAGTTGCATGATCTCATAGTCATAGGAACATTTATAGTTATGGAGAAAGCAATAGCAACAAACTAAACGATCGTCGTGCTAAGCTAACGGTGGGTTAAGTCAATCACATCATTCTCTAATGATTTGATCCCGTTAATCAAATGACAACTCAGGTCTATGGTTAGGAAACATAACCATCATTGATTCAACAAGCTAGTTAAGTAGAGGCAAACTAGTGACACTCCGTTTGTCTATGTATTCACACATGTACTAAGTTTCCGGTTAATACAATTCTAGCATGAATAATAAACATTTATCATGATATAAGAAAATATAAATAACAACTTTATTATTGCCTCTAGGGCATATTTCCTTCACTAGCACTAGTAGAAAACAGGGCTATGGTCCAGGCCGGCTCAGCCCATTAGTCCCGGTTCAGTGTAGAACCGGGACTAATGTGGGCATTGGTCCCGGTTCGTGAGCCCAGGGGGCCGGCCGGGCCACGTGGGCCATTGGTCCCGGTTCGTCTGGACCTTTTGGTCCCGGTTGGTGGGACGAACCGGGACCAATGGGCCTCGCTCCTGGCCCACCACCATTGGTCCCGGTTGGTGGCCTGAACCGGGACCAAAGGCTCCCCTTTAGTCCCGGTTCTTGCCACAAACTGGGACCAATGAGGTGCCTATATATACCCTCGCCCGCGAGCAGAGCACTCCAGTGCTCTGTTTTTCTCTGGCCGGCGAGGGGAGGGGTTTGTGGTGCTCTAGCTCACCTCCTATGCACATGAGGTGTTCGATGGAATGCCCGAGCCACACTACTTAAACTTTCTCCTCTCGAAGCTCGACCTCCAAGCTCCATTTTCCTCGAGATTTGTCTAGATTTAGCGGTTCGTCACGCCCCGTCCCCGTCTTCACCGCCGTCGATCACCCGCGCTGATCTCATCACCGACACCACCGTGGTGAGCCTCTTGTTCTTATCTTCTTTCTGAAAGGAAAAATATTCTTACTTGTCTGTTTAGATAGATACTTGTATCATTTTCTTACATTTATTATTGCATCTTATATAGTGCGATGGTTTTGGTATCCGCCCCCGTCGGCCTCGTCCTATCTATGATTCGGATTTGGTATGTATATTATCTTCATAACTATTGGTTCATTTATTGTTTATGAAAATTATGCCGACCAACGTGACATAGATTTTATTTATCTAGGATGTATGTGAATCGGAAATGCCAACCGACCCTTTCTTCGAGAGGTTAAATTTAGTTGAAGAAGAAAACAATTTGTTGAAGGAAAAAATAAAAAAAATTGAGGAGGAGAAGATGATATTGGAGTTGCATGTTGCGGATGTCGTCGATGATCACAAGATCAAGATGGATGCAATGCGCTTGAAGATTAGAAAGATTAGAAAATATGCCATTCATACCGAGGCTTGGTATCATTATGCCGTTGGATCAATTGTTACCTTGGTTGCGATTATGATCGCATTTGTTTTCGCATTGAAATGTTTTACATAGTTTCAATGTATGGTTTAATTAATTAGATGCTCTGGAGAGCTATATGTTGTTAGATGAGAACTATGTATGCACTTTGGTTTTAATGTAATGATGAACTTCTATTAATTTGGACACTTAATTATATATAATGCACGCAGATGAACCGGCAATGGATGTACGGTGACAGACACACCCGCGAGTACATTAAGGGCGTGCATGAGTTTCTCGATGCGGCTGAGGCAAACAAGCAGAATGGTTTTATGTGTTGTCCATGCACTGAATGTGGGAATACGAGGTCTTACTCTAACCGGAAAATCCTTCACTCCCACCTGCTTTACAAGGGTTTCATGCCACACTATAATGTTTGGACGAGGCACGGAGAAATAGGGGTTATGATGGAAGACGGCGAAGAAGAAGAGTACGATGACAACTATGTGCCCCCTGAATACGGTGATGCTGCAACGGGGGGAGCTGGTGAAGATCAAGAGGAACCAGACGATGTGCCGAATGATGCTGCCACGGGTGAAGCTGCTGAAGATCAAGAGGAACCAGACGATGTGCCCGATGATGATGATCTCCGCCGGGTCATTGTCGATGCAAGGACGCAATGCATTAGTCAAAAGGAGAAGCTGAAGTTCGATCGCATGTTAGAGGATCACAAAAAAGGGTTATACCCCAATTACGAAGATGGCAACACAAAGCTCGGTACCGTACTGGAATTGCTGCAGTGGAAGGCAGAGAATGCTGTGGCTGACAAAGGATTTGAGAAGCTACTGGAAATATTGAAGAAGAAACTTCCAAACGATAACGAATTGCCCGACAGTACATACGCATCAAAGAAGGTCGTATGCCCTCTAGGATTGGAGGTGGAGAAGATACATGCATGCCCTAATGACTGCATCCTCTACCGCGGTGCATACAAGGATCTGAACGCATGCCCGGTATGCGGTGCATTGCGGTATAAGATCAGACGAGATGACCCTGGTGATGTTGACGGCGAGCCCCTCAGGAAGAGGGTTCCTGCGAAGGTGATGTGGTATGCTCCTATAATACCACGGTTGAAACGTCTGTTCAGAAACGAAGAGCATGCCAAGTTGATGCGATGGCACAGTGAGAACCGAAAGAAAGATGGGAAGTTGCGAGCACCCGCTGACGGGTCGCAGTGGAGAAAAATCGAGAGAAAGTACTGGGATGAGTTTGCAAAGGACCCAAGGAATGTATGGTTTGCTTTAAGCGCGGATGGCATTAATCCTTTCGGGGAGCAGAGCAGCAATCACAGCACCTGGCCCGTGACTCTATGTATGTATAACCTTCCTCCTTGGATGTGCATGAAGCGGAAGTTCATTATGATGCTAGTTCTCATCCAAGGCCCTAAGCAACCCGGCAACGAAATTGATGTGTACCTAAGGCCATTAGTTGAAGAACTTTTACAGCTGTGGAATGGAAACGGTGTACGTACGTGGGATGAGCACAGACAGGAGGAATTTAACCTTAAGGCGTTGCTGTTTGTGACCATCAACGATTGGCCCGCTCTCAGTAACCTTTCAGGACAGACAAACAAAGGATACCATGCATGCACGCACTGTTTAGATGACACTGAAAGTATATACCTGGACAAATGCAGGAAGAATGTGTACCTGGGCCATCGTCGATTTCTTCCGACCAACCATCAATGTCGAAAGAAAGGCAAGCATTTCAAAGGCGAGGCAGATCACCGGAAGAAGCCCGCCATGCGCACCGGTGTTCACGTGCTTACTATGGTCAATGATTTACACTACGTAATCTTTGGAAAGGGTCCCGGTGGACTAGCTGTTCCGAATGACGCCGAGGGACACGCACCCATGTGGAAGAAGAAATCTATATTTTGGGACCTACCCTACTGGAAAGACCTAGAGGTCCGCTCCTCAATCGACGTGATGCACGTGACGAAGAACCTTTGCGTGAACCTGCTAGGCTTCTTGGGCGTGTATGGGAAGACAAAAGATACACCCGAGGCACGAGAGGACCTGCAACGTTTGCACGAAAAAGACGGCATGCCTCCGAAGCAGTATAAAGGTCCTGCCAGCTACGCTCTTACGAAAGAAGAGAAAGAAATCTTCTTTGAATGCCTGCTCAGTATGAAGGTCACGACTGGCTTCTCGTCGAATATAAAGGGAATAATAAATATGCCAGAGAAAAAGTTTCAGAACCTAAAGTCTCATGACTGCCACGTGATTATGACACAACTGCTTCCGGTTGCATTGAGGGGGCTTCTACCGGAAAACGTTCGATTAGCCATTGTGAAGCTATGTGCATTCCTCAATGCAATCTCTCAGAAGGTGATCGATCCAGAAATCGTACCAAGGCTAAGGAGTGATGTGGCGCAATGTCTTGTCAGTTTCGAGCTGGTGTTCCCACCATCCTTCTTCAATATCATGACGCACGTCCTAGTTCATCTAGTCGACGAGATTGTCATCCTGGGGCCCGTATTTCTACACAATATGTTCCCTTTTGAGAGGTTCATGGGAGTCCTAAAGAAATATGTCCGTAACCGCGCTAGGCCAGAAGGAAGCATCTCCATGGGCCATCAAATAGAGGATGTTATCGGGTTTTGTGTTGACTTCATTCCTGGCCTTAACAAGATAGGTCTCCCTAAATCGCGGTATGAGGGGAGACTGACTGGAAAAGGCACTCTGGGAAAAGACTCAATAATATGCAGGGACGGATATTCTTGGTCTCAAGCACACTACACAGTTCTACAGAACTCTACCTTGGTGACCCCGTATGTCGATGAACACAAGAACAGTCTGCGCTCCAAACACCCGGAGCAGTGCGACGACTGGATTACATGTGAACACATCAGGACTTTCAGCAGTTGGTTGGAAACACGTCTCAGAGGTGACAACACTGTTTGTGATGAGTTGTACTTGTTGTCCAGGGGACCATCTTTGACTGTATTGACTTACAAAGGATACGAGATAAATGGGAATACATTTTACACGATCGCCCAAGATCAAAAGAGCACCAACCAAAACCCGAGAAAAAGAAAAGATAAGGAAGCGAATACATCATACGATGAGCCAAAGCGCCACATAGTTCTTTCAGGAAAAAGGGACATCCTGGGAGTGGACGGCAAGACAGACATGTCTGAAGATTATGAAAAGTTTCATGAAATTCCTCCCTTCAATGTCAAGGCTGACCCAAGCATCCTGATAAACAATGAAGATTATCCATGGTTACGGCGCAATAAGCAAATGACACAAGCGAAGAAAAAGTGAAGACTTTCTCCCGCAATAAGCAAATGCTATGTGGGTGAAATTATGATACCATCCCAACTTTCAACTTTTTCAGAGTTCATTTGAAATGCTTTCATGTCTTATGGTTCGAAACTTTGATACTTCGAAAGTGATTGTCCATTTTGTACACGAAGTGCATCAAGTTTTTGTCGTAACCCTCTCTACTTTTTGGAACATGCTATGTGGGTGAAATGATGATACCATGCCAACTTTCAACCTTTTCAGAGTTCATTTTGAAATGCTTTCCAATTTCAGAGTCATTTAGCTCAAAGAATGAATTAATAGCAAACAGAATGAACTACAAAACTTTTATGAAAATAAAAACAATCAATTAAAATATTATGTTATGATCAACTAAAATAAAACTATAATATTCTTCAATAGCAAAAAGAATATAATTTGTGTGACCTAAAATCAAACTATAAGTATTTAATTGTAAGTATAAATAAAAAATAAATAGCAAAGAAGAAAAAAATTCTAATTTTATAGTAAAGTTATTCATAAACTAGTGATTCACACAAATTTTTAAAAATTCAAATTTAAACTATTTAAAATTTAAAACTAATGGCACTAACAGAAAGTTTATAATTTTTGTGACCTAAAAGCAAAAAGAAATCACTAAAAAACTGTAAGTATTTAGTTGTAAGTAGAAATAAAAAATAAATAGAAAAAAATTCTAATTTTATAGTAAAGTTATTCATAAACTAGTGATTCACACAAATTTTTAAAAATTCAAATTTAAACTATTTAAAATTTAAAACTAATGGCACTAATAGAAAATTTATAATTTTTGTGACCTAAAAGCAAAAAGAAATCACTAAAAAACTGTAAGTATTTAGTTTTAAGTAGAAATAAAAAAATAAAAAACCAAAAAAATATAGAAATAAAAAAGAAAAAAACCAAAAAAAATGCCACCTACTGGGCCTCCACGGCCTGAATACGACTAGAAACCCTACATGGGCCAGGATTCAGGCCCGCAGAAGGCCCAATAGGCCCACAGGCAAAGCAGTGTCAAATTAGGCCCATAGGCCTGCTGCTCAGAGGAGTTCGAGAGGGAGGAGGCAGCAGAGCTTATAAACTGGTGTTGGGCGCTGTCAACTAGCGATGTGGGACTAAACTTATGGGCGCGGGGCAGCACAAGGGTATTGGTCCCGGTTGGCGGCCCTAACCGGGACTAAAGGTGGCATTGGTCCCGGTTGGTGGCACCAGCCGTGACCATTGCCCCCCTTTAGTCCCGGTTGGTGCCACCAACCGGGACCAATGGGCTTCGCTTCCCGCCCTTTGGGCTGCCGAAAAGAGGCCATTGGTCTCGGTTTGTGGCACCAACCGGGACTAATGCCCACCTTTAGTCCCGGTTGCTGCCACGAACCGAGACTAAAGCCTCTTCTATATAAGGCCACACTTTGGAATTTTTCATTCTCATCTTGCAGTTGTCGCCCCTGACGCCGCCAGGCTGCCCCGACGCCGCCCTGCCCCCATCGTCGCCGTCGCCCGCGACGCGCGCCGCCACGGCCCGCCCCCGTCGCCGTCGCCCTCATCCCTGCCCCGACGCGCACCGCCCCGTCCCGCCCTCGCCGTCGCCCGCGCCGGCCCCTTTCCCCACGCCCGCCGCCCCGGCTACCGTCCCCATCACCGCGTCCCCGAGCCGGCCGTCCTCGTCGCCGGACTCCAGCCGTCGCCGCCCCCCTCAAAGTGAGCCCCCCTCTCGAGTGCCACTCTTGCGCCGCCCGAGCGCCCTTGCTCCGCCCCTGCTCCATGGTCGCCGCCGCCCGAGCGCCCTGGCTCCGCCCCTGCGCCCTTGCTCCGCCCCTGCTCCGCCGGCCCCGAGCGCCCGAGGAGAAGTAGAGGAGAGGAGAAGTGGAGCAGCAGCAACGCGCTGTCCACTTTTCTGAATTTTTTGGAACAGGAGGAATCTTTTTGTCCATATAGAAGGTGTTTGATGAAATACTAGATGGCTTTGGGCATTTTTGGAATTTTTAAAAAAAATTTGTGGTGAGGTACTGATGCAAGACAAAGGCGATGGCAAAATTTCAGAATTTTTGGAGAGGTTTAGAATAGGTTTTCAACAAGTTATTTGAATCCGATTCAAATTTCATTTGAATGAAATTTGAAAATTTTGAACTATGGATCAGAATATGCTAAATATGTCAAAAATGTTTTTTTTATATGATGTTTTTTTTCATATATGTATTCATTTTTTTATTTAGGTTGTTAATTAGTAGATATCGATTTTAGGTTAGTGTAGAGGAAAAAGTAAAATAAGGAAAAGGAAGAAAAGAGGAAGAAGGAAGAAGAAGAAGAAGAAAAGGAAGGAGTTTGGAAAGGAAAATAAGAAGAGGAAGGCTTCTTTTTTTTCTTCGATCTTCTCCTCTATTTTGTTCATGGATATATGCTAAAGAAAACGAGGGGGGTGATAGATGATGATGAGGGGTCGAGAGTGGGATGAGAGGTCGAGAGGTGTCGAGGGGAGAAAAAAATATGTTATCAGGGACGAGGGTCATCGAGGGATCGAGAGAGGGATGAGGGGTCGAGAGAACTAAATAAGAAGAAGAAGAGGAGAGGAAGAAGAGGAGAAATAAATAAGAAGAAGAAAAAAGAAGGGGAAGAAGAGGGAGAAGAAGAGGAGAGGAAGAAGAGGAAGTCTTCTCCTCTATTCTTTCTTTTCTTCTTTTTTCTTCTTCTTCTTCCTCTTTATTTTATCGGGAACGAGGGTCGTCGAGAGGTCAAGGAGCGGTAGAGGAGAAACCCTAAATAGAAAGTATCGTCGGTGTGAGATACATGTACCGTCGGTGTCGGACACTACACCCACATCCCACAAGTGGCGCGGGCTTCGACGCCCACGTCACTTGTGGGACGTGGATGTAGTGTCCGACACCGAAGGCCACATGTATCTCACACCCACAAAACTTGCTAGCTATTTAGGGTTTCCTCTACCGAAAAGAAGAGGAGAAATAAATAAGAAGAAGAAAAAAGAAGAAAAAGAAGAGGAGAAGAAGAAAGGAATAGTGGAGAAGAAAAGAAAATAGAATATATTCTATTTTCTCTTTTCTCCACTATTCCTTTCTTCTTCTCCTCTTTTTTTTTCTTCTTTTCTTCTTCTTATTCTTCTTCTTCTTATTAGCCGGAAGTAGAGAGAGGTTTCCTAGTGTCAAAGTATTGAAGAAATCCATGCCTTCATCATTAGCCGGAAGTAACCAGGGCATGTTGGTACGAAGTTCTGCAAAGTTGTTTTGGAATGGAGTCCCGGATAGAATAATCCGCCTTTTGGTACCAATTCAGCAAAGGCCTTCCAAATAGCGATATTCGGAAGGCTCTTGCTGAACTTTGTACCAAAAGGCGGATTATCCTATCTGGGAGTCCGTTCCAGAACAACTTTGAAGAGCTTCGTACCATCATGCACATGTTACTTTCGCCTAATGATGAAGACATGGTTTTGTTGAATCCTGAGACACTACGCAACCTCCCGACCCCTCGGCGATCCTATCGAACATGAGAGGAAGAAGAGGATAAAAAAAGAAGAGGAAGAAGAAAAAAAGAGGAGAAGAAAGAATAGAGGGGATCTTCTCCTCTATTCTTTCTTCTCCTCTTATTTTTCTTCTTCTTCCTCTTTTTTTTATCGGGAACGAGGGTCGTCGAGGGACATAGATGTAGTGTCGTCGTTGTCGATATATACCCCCTCCCGATAGCTTACTATGATTAGGTAGCTAGTTCTACGTTTGGCACTAATATATCCATCTATCATGTTTGAATAATAATTGCCATGTTGTAAATATTTGTAGAAACTATGGACACCGCCTAGACGAAGCAACAAAAGAAGCGTTGTTGAGGGACATAATCGCAGAAGGAAGTGATGCCATCTCGTTGTTTCTCAACGAAACCGATGGTCTGGAAGGAGAGGGTGAACAAGCTGGCTACGGTGACCTAATGCCGGTGCAAGAAGAAGAACATGAGGACGGCTCCGGTGACCGAACCGAGTCCGGCCAGGTATATATATTAGTTAAGCCTATGCTGACTAGATGATTGATGCATTCATTGTTTTGGTATGTACACATATTAATTAAGTCTTTGTTCTTTTTTCTAGCCCTCCGGATCGAGCACAACTTCGGTAAAGAGACGAGGCCCGAAGAAAAAGTTGAGCTCGGATGAAAAGTTTGAGATCATAGAAATCGCGCCCGACGGCCAACCTATTGAACCCCTCCGGACAAAGAGCGCATTTGTTGCTCAGTGCGGGGTTCTGGTTAGGGACAAGATCCCGATAAGCATCCAGCAATGGTTTAAGCCGGCTACAGAAGACCCTGAGGTCTCTTATGTCAATGATATGCAGAAAAATGATCTTTGGACTGAGCTGAAGTCAAATTTCACCCTACCGCCTGAGGATAATCCAGAGAACCCAGTTAAAGAGAAATTAATCAAGTCTTTTGCTCTGAAGAGGATGGCAGAACTATTCAGGAGGTGGAAGAAAGAGCTGAATAAGTTTGTCGAAAATAATGAGACACCAGAATTTAAGGGCAGATATGAGAATATCAGAGATCACTGGCCCGTATTTGTGGCCCACAAGACATCGGAAAAGAGTAAGAAGATGTCGGCGACAAACAAGCAAAATGCTGCGAAGAAGAAGCTTCACCATCGCACGGGGTCAGGTGGCTACCTCGTAGCCCGGCCTAAGTGGTCCAAGACTGAGAATGATCTGGTTCATAAAGGGATCGAACCAGAGACAATTAACTGGCCAGACCGTTGCCGGACTTGGTTCTTCGGGGCTGGCGGAACACTGGACCCTGTAACAGGGAAGTGCATTTGGACGAACGATCAAATGGACATACCAATCAGTAAGCTTAAGCAGTATATCGAAGCAGCGTAGGAAGGGACGTTCTTTCCAGACAGAGAGAACGATGAGCTCACAATAGCCCTCGGGAATCCTGAGCACCCTGGACGGACACGAGGCACGCCAGGCTCCATTTCGTGGAAGGTTGGGTTTCCGGACGCAGGCGGTTACAAATCACATGAGAGGAGGAAAAAAGTGCAGCAGACCCAAATGCAGGCGCTGCAAGCAAGGGTAGACGCGATACAGGAACGAGAAGCAAATCGCAGCAAACGTACTGCCAAAGCCTCCCCCGAAGCTACCCCGCCATCTCAGCGCAGAAGCAGCGTGGCTTCCACCGAGCTGCTTCAGCCGGAGCATGACTTGACGGCTCCTGCCAGCTATCCCGTGGATGCTATAACAGAGTCTCAAAATTGCCACCTTACGACGCAATGGATGAATTTGAAGGTCAAGGCGGCTGTTGGCTCTGTTTTTCCTACTGAACCCGGCGCAACTTTTCACTGCCGGCCGATTCCAGAAGGATATGCTAGGGTGATGGTGGATGAGATAACGGAGGGATTTGAGGACCTCCAGCTTGACCACCCTACCGGTGAAGGGGAGACTCGGCTGGGGTCTGCTCTGAAGACTCCATGCCTATGGCGGAAGGAGCTCATCAACCTTCTGAACTGGACGCCACCGCCTCCTCCTCCTCCTCCGGTGAGTCAGGGCACTCCGCCTCCACCGCCTCCTCCTCCGGCGAGTGACGATCAGGGCCCTCGGCCATCTCCTTCTCCGGCGCGCGGCGGCACTCCGCCTCCTTCTCCGCCTGCGCCGACGCGCCCGAGCAGCCAGCCTCCTCCTTCTCCGCCTCGTCAGCAAGGGCGGAAGAGACCTGCCGCCGCTCCAGCTGCTCCGGCGCGTCGTAGTCCTTCTCCTCCGCCTCTTAAGCAACTAAAGAAGACAACCGCTACGTCTGCTCAGTCAGCGTCTAGCAGTACAACCAGAGGCGGGAGGACATACAGATTCGGTCCTTCTCTGAAGACTCCAGAGAAGTTACCATACGAGAGGACCCAGGAGGAGAACGCCGAGATCGCGCGAGAGGAAGTGAAGAAATTCTTTGAAGGGGTGAAAGCAAAGAAACATCCACCTCCAGAGGAGAAGGTAGATCGGGTGAAAGTGAAGCGCACTCTGGCTGCCCTGACAAAACCACCGAAGTCTGATTCGCCGAAAGGAAACTATGACCGCATTATTGGAAAGGAATTTGCCAAAGCGGAGCGGTCGGGAAGTACTATCAGTGATCAAAGGCTGAAAGAACGACGAGCTGGGAAACAAATTGCCCAGCTCGGCGAACAAGCGAAGCAATCGTGCCCCCTGCTCAAGGTGCCTAGCCACAACGTCGATAATGATCCGAGGATGGTGCCCGGTTATAGCAATCTTGCAGATTACCTGCTCGACGAAGTACATTATGAACCCATGGACGTGCAGATACAAAGATACGAGTACGGGAAGCCTCTCGTCAAAGATGAAAGATCTCTATCAACGATGATGCGAAGATTGCATGATTGGTACTTGAAAATCTGCAGAGACTCTGGGGGGAGGAGTGCTTTGTATGCGAGAGTTAAACCGGAGCATGACCTCGTTGGAATTGATCTGTTGCCTGTTCCATTTGAGGAGTTCTATCAGTTCTTCAATCAATTGGCCCTCGATAAAACAACGGTCGCCTGCTACTGTCTGTAAGTAGTACTACTTCTGTCATTAAGTTTCTCTATATAGCTTAGCTCTTTCATTGCATGTATTTATAATCATCCTCACTATATTATGCAGATTGAAGATCGTCGAATTGAAGAAAAGACAAGTCAGTGATATTGGGTTCATTAACACATATCTCATAGATGCAACTCAGGTTAAACTTCATGCCGCAGCTACCGAGGCCAGCTTGCTACGATCGTTCGTAATAAATCAAAACAAAGATATAATACTCTTTCCTTACAACTTCAGGTGAGTGTTACTGTCTTGTGCGTATTCGGTTTCCCTTATATTTTAGTCAAGGTTATGGTAATGTAATTGATGAGTTATGCATGTGTGTGCAGTTACCACTATATTCTCCTAGAGATTAAGCTTGAGAAGGGAGTAGTAACCGTCTTGGACTCTAAACGAAAAAATCCCAAGGAGTATGCGGACATGACTGAAATCCTCAAGAAGTAAGTTAAATCGATCATTATCCACCATATCAGCAACTTTGTTCATTTCCTGATATCAAGTAATTGTTTTCTTTGTCCGGCAGGGTTTGGAGAAAATTCACCAAAACAGTTCCGGGACTGCCGAAGGAGCTGGAATTTAGACACCCGAAAGTAAGTACTATAGTGGCATGTTCCGCGCATCTCCTAGTGATTCAAGCGCTAGTTTCATCAATACCATTTAGCATTCTTGCTTATCAGTTTGATTGACCTCTATTTCTTGTAAAGTGGTTGTGGCAGGAACAAGGGAATGATTTCTGTGGATACTACATCTGCGAGTCCATCCGCCACACAACCTGTGAGCGGGGCGGGTACTCTAACGAACAATATGAAGTACGTAAATAACAACATTCACAATTTTATTTTATTACCATCATTTGTGTTGAGTTTCATTCATTTATATATATATATATATGTATTGACCCCCTTCTTCAAATTAGATGTTTCGGAAGCGGGATGAACTCCTAGCACCAGCTCGCATGCGAGCAATTCAAGAGGAATTGGCGGCATTCTTTCTTGACCACGTGATCCCTGAAGACAGAGAATTCTATGTGGACCCTAAGTCCGTATGATTACATTTGTAAGAGATAATTATTGTATATATGTAGCCGGTAGTGTCAGATAGATATACGAGAACTTGTTGTTTGACCAATCTATCGGAGAAGGAGAGGTGGTCGATATCACTTCTCTCTGTATATATGCATATATGTTCATGACGATCTTCTGTTTCCTTCGTTTGCTTACTAGCTAGCTAGCGTGTCTAGTCCTCTCTATATACGTATGTATAGTACGTAGCGTCGACCAAGCACGGACATAAGAGAGGACACTTCTCTCTATTAATTATAACTAGCTAACACAATACATGAAACACCTAAATTAACCCCGCAAAACCCCCCACCCCCCCCCCCCCTTTCAAAAAAAACAAAAACCCTAGCCACAGAAGTGCTGACGCGTGGATGCCTATTGGTCCCGGTTGGTGCCACCAACCGGGACCAAAGGGTCTCCTGACTGGGCTCTGCGCAATGCCCACGTGGAGGGCCTTTAGTCCCGATTCTGGATTGAACCGGGACTAAAGGGGGGAGGTATTAGTACCGACACTTTAGTCCCGGTTCCGGAACCGGGACTAAAGGCCCTTACGAACCGGGACTATATGCCCTTTTTCTACCAGTGTAGGCGTATCAACGGGCTATGGATATGCCCATCAATATATATCAATGTGAGTGAGTAGGGATTGCCATACAACGGTTGCACTGGAGCTACAAGTTTATGAAAGCTCAAAAAGGAAACTAAGTGGGTGTGCATCCAACTTTCTTGCTCATGAAGACCTAGGGCAATTTGAGGAAGCCCATCATTGAAATATACAAGCCAAGTTCTATAATGAAAATTTTCCACTAGTATATGAAAGTGACAATATAGGAGACTCTCTATCATGAAGATCATGGTGCTACTTTGAAGCACGAGTGTGGTAAAAGGATAGTAGCATTGCCCTTCTCTCTTTTTCTCTCTTTTTTTGTTTTTGGGCTTTTTCTTCTTTTTTGCCTTTTTATTATTTTTTATTTTTTGTCTGGAGTCTTATCCCGACTTGTGGGGGAATCATAGTCTTCATCATCCTTTCCTCACATGGGACAATGGTCTAATAATGAAGATCATCACACTTTTATTTACTCTACAACTCAAGAATTACAACATGATTCTTAGAACAAAATATGACGCTATATGAATGCCTCCAGCGGTGTACCGGGATGTGCAATGAATCAAGAGTGACATGTATGAAAGAATTATGAAAGGTGGCTTTGCCACAAATATGATGTCAACTATATGATCATACAACGACTACTACCTCGACATCTCTTTCAACACGCAGTCAACAATTATGATGGCAGAGGTGATAAGCAAGAGAGAACATGGCAGGTGTGGTATTGTGCCCTCTATCGACTTTGATAAAAAACATTTTCAAGGTGAGAGGGGTATTATCGTTGTCGCTACTCGCTTCGTCCAAGGCTTTGTCGACCACAAATATTACAACGGCTTCAACAATGACTACTTTCTCCATAGTTCATTCGGCTGGGTCGTTATCGTCCACGACTACTAATCCCATGCCGTTCAAGTCATTCACGCCTTCGGTTGCCACTGCGACTCGGAGTTAGCCAAGGACTATCGAGTGTAATGGGACCCAGGCGATTCTCGACAGTGCCGGTTTGGGGTCAAGCCGGATTTCATGGAGGCAGAGATGCTAGGAGCCCTCCTAACTTGCACACTTACATGGGCTTCTCCTTGGGCCAGCCCATGGACTTGGTCGTCGGAGACCCACCGCTGCAGCTACATAAGCCAGGCACATAGAAGGAGAGGGTATCTAGTAGATCACGGATGAACCGGCGGCGGCTCCTTTCTCCTACCTTCTTCTTTCCCCCTGTTGCAAGCTTCCTCTATTCTTCTCCTTCATTGTGTAATTCCTCTGTAATCACTATTAAGTACTGCTACTCGTGAGAGAGATTGATCTATAAAAGCTAGCCATCATCACCTCTTTTACGAAAGGAGGCCGAATTTTCAACTCCCAGGTGTCGGGACACCCCCTGCTTTTCCAGCCTCGTAATCTGATCCCTGTTTTGTGACCACATAGTAATTTGAGTGCGCCAACTGAAGCACATGGGCCTTTCATTGTAATGCATGCACAGGGATCCATCCCATCACTGCGCTCCCTGTTTTGTGACCACATAGTAATTTGAGTGCGTCAACTGAAGCACATGGGCCTTTCACTGTAATGCATGCACAGGGATCCATCCCATCACTGCGCACCTATTTTTGACTTGTCTGGATATGGGTAGTTTTATTCTCACGTGACAAGCAGAGTATTCGTGGAGTAACGTGATTGTATTAGGAAATATAGGTTAGACTAGGAAATATTCTGGTTTGCCATGTAATCCAAGTAGATTATGTACTCTTATATATATGCCCACGAGGCTCAAGCAATACAACAATAATTTTACCAAATCCCTCTCTCCCTTCTAATATGGTATCAGCCTACTCACGATCAGCAATACGGTTATTCATTTAAGTTAGAGAATAATGGTTATTCTGTTTACATGAATAATACCTTTCATGGTCATGCACCCTATGTAAATGGTTCATTGAATCTCGGTCGTGGTAATACACATGTTCACGCCAAAAGATGTAGAGTTAATAATGATAGTACCACTTTCTTGTGGCTCTGCCGCTTAGGTCATATTGGCGTAAGATGCATGAAGAAACTCCATGTCGATGGATGTTTGGAGTCACTTGATTTTGAATCGCTTGACACATGTGAGCCATGCCTCATGGGTAGGATGACTAAGTCCCCATTTTCAGGTAAAGTAAAACAAGCAAGTGAATTGTTGGAAATCATACATGCTGATGCGTGTGATCCAATGAGAATTGAAGCGTGTAGTGTATATCGCTATTTTCTCATCTTCACTGACGATTTGAGTAGATATAAGTATATTTACTTAATGAAGCACAAGTCTGAAACGTTTGAAAAGTTCAAGCGATTTCAGAGTGAAGTTAAGAACCATCATAACAAGAAGATCAAATTCCTACGATCTGATCAATGAGAATTTCTGAGTTATGAGTTTGGCAATCACTCAAGACATTGTGGACTTGTTTCACAGTTGAAGCCACATGGAACACCACAGGGTAATGGTGTGTCCGGACGTCGTAATCGAACCTTATGAGATATGGTGCGATCTATGATGTCTCTTACTGATCTACCGTTTTCATTTTGAGGTTATGCGTTAGAGACAGCTGCATTCACTTTAGATAGGACACCATCTAAGTCCGTTGAGACAACGTCGTATGAATATGGTTTGGCAAGAAACCAAAGTTGTCGTTTCTTAATGTTTGGGGCTGCGATGCTTAAGGCTTCAGCCGGAGAAGCTCGAACCCAAAGCGGACAAACACATCTTCATAGGATACCCAAAGGTGACAGTTGGGTACACCTTCTATCTCAGATCCGAGGGCAAATTGTTTGTCGCTAAGAACGGGTCCTTTCTCGAGAAGGAGTTTCTCTCGAAAGAATTGAGTGGGAGGAAGATAGAACTTGATGAGGTCTTCGAACATTTACTTCAACCAGAGAGTGATGCAACACTGAAAGGTGTTTTCTGTGGCGCCTATGTCTGTTGAATAGGAAGTTAATGATAGTGATCATGAAGCTTCGGATCAATTTGCTATCGAACCTCATAGGTCGACAAGGATATGTACTACTCCTGAGTGGTACGGTAATCCTGTCTTAGATATCATGTTGTTAGACAACAATGAACCTATGAGCTATGGAGAGGCGATGGTGGGCCCGTATTCCGACAAATGGTTAGAAGCCATGAAATCCGAGATAGGATCCATGTATCAGAACAAAGTATGGACTTTGGTGGACTTGCCCGATGATCGGCGAGCCATTGAGATAAATGGATCTTCAAGAAGAAGACGGACATGGGCGGTAATGTTACCGTCTATGAAGCTCGACTTGTGGGAAAGAGTCTTTTCACAAGTTCAAGGACTTGACTACGATGAGAATTTCTCACCCGTAGCGATGCTTAAGTCCGTCAGAATCTGAAGGAAATATGCCCTAGAGACAATAATAATGTTATTATTTTATTTCCTTATATCATGATAAATGTTTATTATTCATGCTAGAATTATATTTTCCGGAAACATAATACTTGTGTGAATATATAGACAAACCAAAAGTCACTAGTATGCCTCTACTTGACTAGCTCGTTAATCGAAGATGGTTATGTTTCCTAACCATAGACATGTGTTGTCATTTGATTAATGGGATCACATCATTAGGAGAATGATGTGATTGACATGACCCATTCCATTAGCTTAGCACCCGATCGTTTAGTATGTTGCTATTGCTTTCTTCATGACTTATACATGTTCCTATGACTATGAGATTATGCAACTCCCGTTTACCAGAGGAACACTTTGTGTGCTACATTGTTCTCGAACCCGTAGGGTCCACATGCTTAAGGTTTCATTGACAGTTATATTATGAGTTTATGAGTTTTGATGTACCGAAGTTAGTTTGGAGTCCCGGATGTGATCACAGACATGACGAGGAGTCTCGAAATGGTCGAGACATAAAGATTGATATATTGGACGGCTATATTCGGACACCGGAAGTGTTCCGGGTGATTTCGAAGAAAACCGGAGAGCCGGAGGGTTACCGGAACCCCTCGGGAGAAGTAATGGGCCATATGGGCCTTAGTGGAGAGAGAGAGGGGCAGCCAAAGGTGGGCCGCACGCCTCCTCCCCCCTGGTCCAAATTGAACTAGGAGAGGGGGGGCGGCGCCCCCCTTTCCTTCTCCCTCCCCACTTCTTTCCCCCCTACTCCTACTAGGAGGAGGACTCCTCCTTGGCGCGCCATAGGGGCCGGCCGGCCTCCTCCCCTTGATCCTTTATATACGGGGGCAGGGGGCACCCCTAGACACACAAGTTGATCCACGTGATCATATTCTTAGCAGTGTGCGGTGCCCCCTTCCACCATAATCCTCGATAATATTGTAGCGGTGCTTAGGCGAAGCCCTGCAACGGTAGTACATCAAGATCGTCACCACGCCGTCATGCTGATGGAACTCTTCCCCTACACTTTGCTAGATCGGAGTCCGGGGATCGTCATCGAGCTGAACGTGTGCTAAAACTCGGAGGTGCCGTAGTTTCGGTGCTTGATCGGTCGGGCCGTGAAGACGTACGACTACATCAACCGCGTTGTCATAACGCTTCCGCTGTCGGTCTACAAGGGTACGTAGATCACACTCTTCCCTCGTTGCTATGCATCACCATGATCTTGCGTGTGCGTAGGAAATTTTTTGAAATTACTACATTCCCCAACAGAATCATGTTAGCATTAGCTGTATTTTTCAATTATGAAATCTGACAGATGGATGTCAAAAACAAGTTTTCTTACCAGTTTTTCGTAAGAAAGAGTTGTATGTGATACAATCAAAGTTTTTGTCAATCCTAAGGATGCTAAAAGGTATGCTAGCTCTAGCGATCCGTCTATGGACTAGAGCGAGCATCTCAGAGTCGGAATATATGCTTTGATAGAGTGATGACAACTTTTAGGTTTATACAAGGTTTGCTAGAAACTTGTATTTACAAGAAAGTGAGTGGGAGCACTACAACATTTCTGATAAGTATATGTGGATGACATATTGTTGATTCAAAATAATGTAGAATTTCTGGAAAGCATAAACGGTTGTTTGAAGTGTGATTTTCAAAGGAAGACCTGGATAAAGCTGCTTACATATTGGGCATCAAGATCTATAGAGATAGATCAAGACGCCTGATGATACTTTCAAAGAACGCACACCTTGACATGTTTTTGAAGGAGTTCAAAATAGATCAGTCAAAGAAGGGGTTCTTACCTGAGTTGTAAGATGTGAAGTTGAGTAAGACTCGAAGATTGAACGGCAGAATAAAGAGGAAGGACGAAGATCGTCCCCTATGCTTTTGTCATAGGCTCTATATGGTATGCCATGCTAAGTACCGCACCTGATGTGTGCCTTGCCACATGTCTAGCAAGAGGGTACAAAGGTGATCTAGGAGTGGATCACCAGATAGCGGTCAAAATTATCCTTAGAGGAATAAGGAAATGTTTCTCGGTTATGGAGGTGATAAAGAGTTCGGCGTAAAGAGTTACGTCGATGCAAGCTTAACACCTATTCGGATAGCTCTGAGTAGAGATACCGGATACGTATAATGGAGCAACAATTTGGAATAGCTCCAAGTGGAACGTGGTAGCAGCACCTACGATATGACATAAAGTTTTGCGAAATACATAGGGATCTGATTATTGCAGACCCGTTGACTACAACCTCTCTCACAAGCATAACATGATCAAACCCAGAACTCATTGAGTGTTAATCACATAGTGATGTGAACTAGATTATTGAGTCTAGTAAACTCTTTGGATGTTGGTCACATGGCGATGTGACCTATGAATGTTAATCACATGGCAATGTGAACTAGATTATTGACTCTAGTGCAAGTGGGAGACTGTTGGAAATATGCCCTAGAGGCAATAATAAATTAGTTATTATTATTATATTTCATTGTTCATGATAATCGTTTATTATCCATGCTAGAATTGTATTGATAGGAAAGTCAGATACATGTGTGGATACATAGACAACACCATGTCCCTAGTAAGCCTCTAGTTGACTAGCTCGTTGATCAATAGATGGTTACGGTTTCCTGACCATGGACATTGGATGTCGTTGATAACGGGATCACATC
Organism: Triticum urartu; assembly: GCF_003073215.2. Taxonomy (NCBI): domain Eukaryota; kingdom Viridiplantae; phylum Streptophyta; class Magnoliopsida; order Poales; family Poaceae; genus Triticum; species Triticum urartu. Next base: position 1,431,399 of record NC_053026.1, on the reverse strand, counting down.
ATTAGGAGAATGATGTGATAGACAAGACCCAATCCTAAGCCTAGCACAAGATCGTGTAGTTCGTATGCTAAAGCTTTTCTAATGTCAAGTATCATTTCCTTAGACCATGAGATTGTGCAACTCCCGGATACCGTAGGAGTGCTTTGGGTGTGCCAAACGTCACAACGTAACTGGGTGGCTATAAAGGTGCACTACGGGTATCTCCGAAAGTGTCTGTTGGGTTGGCACGAATCGAGACTGGGATTTGTCACTCCGTGTAAATGGAGAGGTATCTCTGGGCCCACTCGGTAGGACATCATCATAATGTGCACCATGTGATCAAGGAGTTGATCATGGGATGATGTGTTACGGAACGAGTAAAGCGACTTGCCGGTAACGAGATTGAACAAGGTATCGGGATACCGACGATCGAATCTCGGGCAAGTATCGTACCGATAGACAAAGGGAATTGTATACGGGATTGATTGAATCCTTGACATCATGGTTCATCCGATGAGATCATCGTGGAGCATGTGGGAACCAACATGGGTATCCAGGTCCCGCTGTTGGTTATTGACCGGAGAGTTGTCTCGGCCATGTCAGCATGACTCCCGAGCCCATAGGGTCTACACACTTAAGGTTCGATGATGCTAGGGTTATAGGGAAGTATGTACGCAGTTACCGAATGTTGTTCGGAGTCCCGGATGAGATCCCGGACGTCACGAGGAGTTCCGGAATGGTCCGGAGGTAAAGATTTATATCTGGGAAGTCCTGTTTTGGTCACCGGAAAAGTTTCGGATGCTATCAGTAACATACCGGGACCACAGGGAGGGACCCAGGGGTCCACCAGGTCGGGCCACCAGCCCCGGAGGCCTACTTGGGCCAATAGTGTGAAGGGACCAGCCCCTAGGTGGGCTGGGGCGCCTCCCACCAAGGCCCAAGGCGCCTCCAAGAGGGGAAGGGGGCAAACCCTAGGGCAGATGGGCCCTAAGGCCCACCCCAGGTGTGCCTCCCCCTCTCCCCCTTGTGGCCGCCACCCTAGATGGGATCTAGGGCTGCCGCACTGTCACGCCCTCGGTGCGGCTATATCTCCCACGTGTCGAAGCACGACTTAGAGGCATAACCGCATTGAAAGCAATGTCGCAAGTGAGGTAATCTTCACACAACCCATGTACTACATAAGGGAAAGAGATACATAGTTGTCTTACAATCGCCACTTCACATAATACATAAATAAAGCATTACATCATCCAGATACAATCATGGTCCGACTACAGAACCAAAATAAAAGAAGACTACCCCAAATGCTACACAGATCCCCGATCGACCCCAACTGGGCTCCACTACTGATCAACTAGAATGAAACAACACGACGAACAAGGTCTTCGTAGAGCTCCTCCTTGAGCTTGGTTGCGTCACCTGTTCGGTAACATCGGCACCTGCAAACTGGTTTTGGAAGTATGTGTGAGCCACGGGGACTCAGCAATCTCGCACCCTCGCGATCAAGACTATTTAAGCTTATAGGTAGGGTAAAATGTATGAGGTGGAGCTGCAGCAAGCGACTAGCATATTTGGTGGCTAACATACGCAAATGAGAGCGAGAAGAGAAGGCAAAAGCACGGTCGAACAACTATGATCAAGAAGTGATCCTAGAACAACCTACGTCAAGCATAACTCCAACAGCGTGTTCACTTCCCAGACTCCGCCGAGAAGAGACCATCACGGTTACACACGCGGTTGATGTATTTTAATTAAGATCAACTTCAGGTTTTGTTGGGGATATTACTACTGGGCATAAACCGGCCTATCTGGGCCGGGTTACTTTGTCAGTAGTTAAGTATGTTAAAGCCCAAGAAGACAGAGGAGGGCTCAAGGCCCATGGTCGGTTCAAGGCCTGTAGCCATAAACCGGCGTTAGTAATTAACTTGTATTGAAGTTAGGAATAAGTAGAGACCAAACCGGACACATCTATGAGCCAATATTGGGACTCCGTAAGCCGACGGGAGTCACCCGTGTATATAAGGGGACGACCCGGCGGCGGTTCAAGGACAACAGACAACAACTCGAGACATAGGCGAAGCTTGTTTGCTCCCTAGTCATCGGAACCCCATCAATTCCATCACAACTAGACGTAGGCTTTTACCTTCATCGAAGGGGCCGAACTAGTATAAACTCTCTTGCGTCCTTGTGTCCGCTTTGACCCCTTCAAGCTAACCCGTCGCGATGGCTCCACGACTAAGTCCTTTCTCTAGGACATCTGCCGTGACAAAACCACGACAGTTGGCGCCCACCGTGGGGCTATCGCACGATGCTTTCCGGTTCTTGGAGGGCCGCTTTGAAGGACTCGAGGGCTACGCTGTAGGCCGGATGACTAAGAGTCGTCGCGGCAAGCTCTACATCGACGACGCAGGCTGGGGCCCCGAGGCCGGCTCAATGGAGTACGAGTACCGGGTCCCCTTTGGTAGCATTCACGTTTTCATTGGCAAGATCGGTGAACCGGGCCCTGAGCCGGACATCTGCACCGACCTCGTCGAGACGGCTCAGCGTGCGCGATCCGCCCGGGTTAAACCGGCCATGAAGCGTGCCTTCGTGGGAGTCATCCATGGAGGGAGTTATGAGGACGGATCGGAATTTCACGGCGCGACCGTCATTTGTTCCGGTGACGAATCTTCGACCGGAGAAACCGAATCTCTTTATCAGCTACAAGATGGCCGGATTGGGAGCTGTTCCGATGGCGACAGTATTCCGGACCCCTCTGATCTGCCCAACTGGGTTGGAATATTCATGGCCGGAACACAAGCAGCACTTCATTCTTCGACAGCTACGGCAACGATCTCCGGTTCAGCAGCGGTGACGGCTGCCGGGGCAGGAGGCCCTGTGCGCCCGCCCGCTCAGGTTCTATCAGAACTATTTGATGCGTTGGCTGTGCTTATGGAGGAAGTTAATCCGCCGGATCAGGACGTTCACAACGCGGAGATTGCAAAGGTAAAGGAACAGATCACCCAGGCCAAGGCGGATCTGGCGGCTGAGGACACCAGGATGGCCGCAGAGCGGGCCGCTTTAGACGCACAGGCCTACAGGCTTATGTTGGACCAGAGCGCGTCGCATGAAGTCATGAGGAGGAAGCACCGATCCCGCTTACCCCCGGTTTTTGAGGCCAGAGACCTTTTCAACACTCCAGGACCAAGAGCCGGCAATCCGCTGGAGGGAAACCACGCAGAAGCCCCTGGGACCGGTGCACCGGTTCAGCCTCGTCAGATGGACCCGCCTCGTCAAAACACCGTTATACCGCAGGCTGCTTTAACACCTCCGGGTCACTACTCCAACCCAATGGACAATCTTGTTGCAGCTGCTGCACGGCTGGAGGCCATTCCAATTGAAGGTGACTCGCCACAGGCAGTAGAGACGCGACGGGTCAAGGAACTTCTAACGACAGCTTTGGCCCAACAGGAAGCATACTCGTACAGCCGCGACCGGATCCACTCGACCCCCCATCCAAGCCGGAGCTATAGCAGACATATGGATGAACCAGCAGTGTCGAGTAATGAACGACGTGGGGCACCCCGTGACAACAACCCGACGGGTGGTGCTGATAACGCTCAGGAAGTGGTGGACCAGGCCCGCGCGTGCAGGGAGGCCGAGTTAGCCACACAGCATCAGGCTCGGCAGCTCACGCCGGTTCGTCCGACCACCTTGACTGAACCTGGTGTTACTTCTAGTTCTTTGGGGGTGCCTTGCCTTATCCCCGCTTTACGCAACGTGCCCCTGCCCAAGGATTTCAAAGGCCCGCGCAAGGTACCGAATTACATGGCGGATCAACCTCCAGAGACATGGGTGGAGAGCTATGAGATGGCGATGGAGATGCTTGATGTGGATGACGCGGCGTGTGTGAAATACTTCACCATGATGCTTGAAGGAACGGCCTGTACTTGGTTAAAAAGCTTGCCGGCTAATTCTATCAGTTCATGGGCCCAATTACGAGCCCGGTTTATCAGCAATTTCAAGGATACCTGTAAACAGCCTATGTCGATAGTGGACTTAGCTGCATGCGTCTAGGAGGAAGAAGAATCAACGACTCATTGGGTGCGCCGGGTTTCACAAGTGTTGCACTCCTCAGACCGCATCAATGCTGACACCGCAGTATTAACCCTAGAAGGCAACTGCCGGTTTGGGCCCCTGAAGCTGAAGTTGGGACGGATGAAGCGTCATTGCACCGACATGGGGACCCTCATGGCCGCTTTGGTGAAATATGCTGATTCTGATAGTACCAAGGATCCCGAATCTGATGATGACAAGACAGGGAAAGGGAAGAAGAACAGCAGCTCCAAAGGTCAGCAACATCACTGGGCAGGCAATGGTGGTGGAGGCAAGCGTAAAGCGGATGGTAACATGGACTTTGTGGCTAATACCAACGCACAGGACAATGGCCAGCGACGCAAGGGTAGACCGAAAAATCGTAATGGAGCGCCCAACCCTAACCCAAACCGCCTAAACTATCTGCTAAGCCAGCCCTGTCCAAGACATGGGCCGAAGGAGGCGCCAGCAAACTACCTTTGGAAGGATTGCTTTATTATGCAGGAGTTCAAGAATTCTAATAATTTCCGGTATGATCACGAATCTGGCGGTGGCTCAGGATCCGGGCCGGGTTACGGTGGAGGAAGTTCCGTTTCAGGATTCAATGGTAATCCGGGCGGACATAATGGTCAAAATAGTCAGAACAACCAGGGTGGTTACAACCAACAGCAGCAACAGTCAGGTTACCAGAGCAACCCAAAGCAGTTGAGTAGTGGGCAGTACCATGTCTTCACCACTAGCTTGGACAAGCGAGACCGGAAGATTCAGAGGCGGGCGGTCAACTCTGTTGAACCGGCCATACCCCGTTATCTATGTTGGTCTGAACAGCCAATCATATGGAGCAGAGAAGATCACCCTCCCCAGGTCGATAATCTGGGTCAGTTGGCTCTGGTGGTGGCGCCTTAGGTGGGAGGTTACAAGTTCACCAAGGTGCTCATGGATGGAGGGAGCAGCATTAACATCCTGTACTATGAGACCTTCCGTCGTATGGGACTAACAGATAAGAATCTCAAACCGTCTAATACAGTATTCCACGGTGTAGTGCCTGGCAGATCAGCATATCCCGTTGGTAAGATAGCTCTGGAAGTGGCCTTTGGGAATGATCATGATTCCAGGTCAGAGACATTGACGTTTGAAGTGGTGAAAATCCAAAGTCCATATCATGCCCTGTTTAGGCGACCGGCCTACGCCAAGTTTATGGCTCGGCCCTGTTATGTATATTTGCAGCTCAAGATGCCGGGTCACAAGGGGACAATAATGGTTCACGGAAGCCACAAAATCGCTTTGGAATGCGAGGAAGGAGATGCGGCTTATGCAGAGTCGGTTTGTGCCACTGAGGAGTTGAAGTACTATAAAGACAATGTTGATCCGGCGGACATGACTCCATTGAAGAAGCCAACTACGGAGCATGATCTGGCCTTGAAGTTCAAATCAGCAGCAGAAACTAAGCTTGTTGACTTCGTACCTGGCGATTCGTCCAAGCAGTTCAGCATCAGTGCCAACTTGGATCCGAAATAGGAAAGCGCGCTCATCGAGTTCATCCGTGAGAATCGGGACATTTTTTCATGGAAGTCCTCTGACATGCCAGGTGTACCGAGGCAACTCGCTGAGCACACACTTAATGTGGATCCTAAGTATAAACCGGTGAAACAGTTCCTCCGCCGGTTTAACAAAGAAAGACGCAAGGCGATTGGAGAAGAGGTAGCCAGGCTCTTAGCAGCTGGCTTTATTGTTGAAGTTTTTCACCCTGAGTGGCTTGCCAATCTGGTGCTGGTCCTCAAGAAAAACGGCACCTGGCGCATGTGTGTGGATTATACAGATCTTAATAAGGCTTGTCCAGCAGATCCTTTTGCCCTCCCCCGTATCGATCAAATTATTGATGCTACGGCGGGTTGTGAGCGTTTAAGTTTTTTTGGATGCGTATTCTGGCTATCATCAGATCAAAATGGCAGTTAAGGACCAGGAGAAGACAACATTTATAACTCCCTTTGGAGCCTTCTGCTATGTGTCTATGCCCTTCGGGCTCAAGAGTGCCTAGGCAACTTATCAACGGTGTGTACAAAATTGTCTTCACAAGCAAATCAGCCGTAATGTACATGCTTACGTGGATGATATCGTGGTTAAGTCTAGGGAGAAGGAGACTTTGATTGCTGATTTGAAGGAAACCTTTGATAACCTGAGGACATACAAGATGATGCTTAATCCGGACAAGTGTGTCTTTGGTGTACCGGCGGGCAAGCTATTGGGTTTTCTGGTGTCCAACAGGGGAATTGAGGCTAATCTGGAGAAGATCACGGCCATCACCTCCCAGGCTAAGCCAAAGTGTATCAATGATGTTCAACGGCTGGCCGGCCGGATTGCAGCATTAAGCCGGTTTATCAGTCGTCTTGGTGAGAAGGCAATCCCTTTGTATCAGATGTTGAAAAAGACGGATCAGTTTGCCTGGAGTTTCGCCGCTGATGAAGCGTTTGAGGACTTAAAGCGGCAATTGGCCAATCCGCCGATGCTCGCCGCTCCCATTGACAAGGAGCCGTTGCTGCTATATGTTGCTGCCAATGCTCGGGCGGTCAGCGTGGCTATTGTGGTGGAGCAAAAGGAGACAGGCAAGGAGCATCCGGTTCAACGACCGGTCTATTATATCAGCGAGGTGCTAATCGAGTCCAAGCAAAGGTATCCGCATTGGCAGAAGCTGGTGTATGGAGTTTTTATGGCAAGCCGGAAGCTTAAACAATATTTCCAAGGGCACCCAATTACGGTGGTCAGTTCTGCTCCTTTGGGAGATATCATCCAGAACCGGGAAGCAACTGGCCGGATTGCAAAGTGGGCCATAGAGCTGGGGCCGTATGGTTTGAAGTATGTGCCTCGGACAACGGTTAAGTCTCAAGCACTTGTTGATTTCATCAATGATTGGACGGAAATGCAAGCACCTGAAGAAAAGCCGGATCACACGTATTGGACCATCCATTTTGACGGATCTAGGCAGTTGGAAGGCTCGGGGGCTGGAGTCGTATTAACTTCCCCACGAGGTGATAAGTTTTGTTATGTTCTCCGCTTAATGTTCCCTTGTACTAACAATGCAGCTGAGTATGAAGCCTTGCTCCATGGTCTCCGGATGGCTAAGGAGATGAATCTAAGTCGAGTTAAGTGCTTCGGTGATTCGGACCTTGTGGCTCAGCAAGTGTCTGGCACTTGGGACTCCAAGGACCCACTCATGGAAGCATATCATCGGGAGGTGGATACTGTTGCAGGTTATTTCAAAGGCTATCAGGTGGACCACGTGGACCGGCAGAAAAATGAAGCGGCGGACGCCTTAAGCCGGCTGGGCTCTCAGCGCAAACCGGTCCCGCCCAATGTTTTTCTGGATGTGCTGCACAACCCGTCGGTCAAGATCCCTGGTGAAGAGGATTTGGCTATTCCTGATCCGGAGGCTCAATTGGTGGCAGCTCTTCATGTTATTCTGGATTGGACGCTTCCTTATCTGGCGTACAAGAACCGGGGCGAGTTTCCAGAGGATGAGATTCTGGCCCGGCAAATAATTCGGCGATCCAAGTCCATGGCTATCATCAACTGCGAGTTGCATCATTGCAGTGTATCAGGAGATTTTCAATGCTGCGTGTCTCCTGAAGAAGGCCGTGAAATTTTGCGTGAGATCCACGAAGGAGATTGTGGTCACCACGCCGGTTCAAAGTCTCTGGTGGCTAAAGCGTTTCGCCATGGCTTCTATTGGTTAACTAGTCATGCTGATGCGGAGGATCTGGTCAGACGATGTGATGGTTGCCAAAGGTTTTCAAGACGTGCTCATGTACCGACTCAAGAATTGAAAATGATTCCAATTACTTGGCCGTTTGCGACTTGGGGGCTGGATATGGTTGGGCCTTTCAAAAGGTCCAAAGATAAGAAGACCCACCTCCTGGTGGCGGTTGACAAGTTTACAAAGTGGGTGGAGGCAGAACCTGTTAGCAAGTGTGATGCGGCCACGGCGTTTCAGTTCATCAAAAAGGTGATTTTCCGGTTTGGCTTTCAGCACAGTATTATCATAGATAATGGTACCAATTTTTCGAAAGGTTCTATGAAGGAGTTCTGCGAACGGGAGCACATCCGGCTCGACGTTTCATCAGTGGCACATCCACAGTCCAATGGTCAAGCAGAAAGAGCTAATCAAGAGATCTTGAGAGGCATCAAGACCCGGCTCATGGTTCCTTTGCAGAGAACGCCGGGTTGCTGGGTAGAAGAATTACCATCTGTGTTATGGAGCATCAATACAACACCCAACAGATCAACAGGATATACACCGTTCTTCATGGTTTATGGAGCAGAGGCGGTTCTCCCCAGTGATATCCGTCATGATTCACCTCGTGTGATGGCTTACATTGAAGCGGACAACGAGATAGCACGGCAAGATGCTTTGGACCGGTTGGATGAAGAGCGTGACATCGCAGCCGCCCGATCGGCGATTTACCAGCAGGATCTTCGTCGTTATCACAGTCGCCGAGTCAGAACCAGAACGTTTCAGGAAGGAGATTTGGTGCTTCGGCTCATCCAAGATCAGACTGATATGCATAAGCTATCCCCACCTTGGGAGGGGCCTTTTGTGGTCAGCAAGAATCTGCACAACGGGTCGTACTATCTAATCGATATTCGAGAGCATAAAGACTCGCGCACATCAGAGGAGGAGACCAACAGGCCATGGAACATAGCTCATCTTCGGCCTTACTATACCTGAGCCATTGGCTATACTTGTGTACATATTATGACAATGTATATAGTATGATTAAATATAATAAACCGGAACCTCAGCTAAAGCGGGGTATCTATTCTTTTATATCATGTGAGGTTACACGGAGTTGCTCTAAAGCGGCCTCCGGTTTACCCCTTGAGTTCGCTTTTTAAAAGCATCATATCACTTGGGGGTTTGGTCGTGTCCGAACCAATACCATGCCTCTTGATAGGCGAGAGCCACCAGATCACTTGGGGACTTGGTCATGTCTGAACCAGTCATGCCTCTTGATCGGCCTAAGGCCACAGAATCACTTGGGGGCTTGGTCGAACCTGAACCATGACCATGCCACTTGATCGGCATAAATGCCACGGTTTCATTTGGGGACCTGGCTGACTAGAACCATAGTTACACCTAACGGGAGCTTGGTCGTGTTCGGCCATGGTAACACCATCTGATCAGCTCAAATAAAACCTTTTTTTTGCAACGGTTTTGTCATTGCACTTGATTTACACTTTTCTTTGAAGGGGTTTTTTTGTTTTTTATTGCGTTTTTTAAACCGACAAAGTTTTTTAACCAATCAATTGACGGAACACAGTTCACGTCAATCCGGAGACTATTTACCCGGTTTGATCCTTGTTGTTAACATCCTCTTATGGAGTAACACGGTGTTTATTATAACTCGGCACAGATTACCTGGTAAACCAGCGTCATATATGTACAGGAGCTGTTATCTCCTCCAACAGTGTGGGTTTGCAAAACTCCGCTTCAAGATTGGCCAAGCCAACTTCATGTTCAACGAGGACAGGTATTATGTATCACAAACATTTGGTCATATACTTAAGAATTTTTTTGGATGTTTTGACTTCATATATGCAGACATCATATTCCGCCGGACGGTACAACCGCGGTGGCACTTGAAGAGTTTTTTATTGCAGAAGGTGCTTTGGAAAGTTCATCACCACAGGAAGAACAAATTATGCACGAAGGCATATCAACATCAAAAGTATCAGCTAGCCTATTACAAGGCAACATGGTGCCCATAATAATATAATTGTTTTTCGCAAAGGAGAGGCAGTTTTAAACCGGCTTCCGGTTCAAGCTTGGTCACCAGCCCGGCCTGATGGTTGTGGGTCATCCTGCGCCACTTCAGCCTCCGTTTCTCTACCCAGTGGCTGGAAATCCATAGTTGTCCAGTCGATTCCCATTAATGCTTGAAAAACAGCTTCATCATGGATCAGCAATGACGGGTCAATATCAGGAGCGTAAGTATGCTTACGGATTGGAGGGATCAAATTTTCCGATTCATGGATTGGTGCGGCTATTCGCTTGTTCTGACTGTCATATTGGGCTTGATAATGAGACAAGTCTGCTTCTTCAGCCAGTTGACAGGCTAGCGGACGTACCTCCCGGTTTATTTCTCGCAGATCTGCTTCACCAAATTCTGACCCGTCTTCCTTCAAGCTGGGATAGCCCTGAGCCGCTTCAATAGGATCAAAATCCAGCACCCAGGCTTTTGCTCGGATTAAGGCATTGATTGCACCGGTTCGAGCAGCAGATTTCTTCAGCTCTTCAACCCGGGCAGGAAGCACCGACAGTTTCATCAGAGTATCTTGAATCAAAGTGGGTGCCGGTTTGTTATGAGATCCGGTATAGATGATCCACTGGGCACCGGTATACAATTTTTCAACCAATGTATAGGCAGCTTTTAGTTTCTTCCACACATCTGATCCCAAGTGACCAATGCGTGTCCCTGAAATACCATAAAGGGTTAATAAACCAGCGACTCTGTAAGAAGGCAGAGCCAATTCAGAAGGCAAACTGGCTTACCAAAGATAGCAGTAGTCATGGCATGCACGTGCCGCTTTATGCTGGTCAGTTCATCCGCTACTGGTTTAAGTGCAGCCTCGGCATCCTCTGCTCGTTTGATCAAAGCGGACTTTTCAGTGGCCCAATCCGCCCGCTTCTTCTTGAAGCTCTCCTTAAGCTGTTCCATGGCGCTTAAAGCGCTGGCCAATTCCTCTTTTGCTTTGGAGGTTTCAGCCTGTTGGGTTTTCAGGTTTTCTTGGAGATCGGTGACTTGGTTTTCTTTCGTCTTCAGCTGCGCCTGCATGCATACAAATATATGCTTCACCAAATCGGTATAAGGATTCAAGTACCAATCACATAACAAGTTATGCACTTAGCACTTGGGGCTAATGCATATTCGATCTTCATCTTTCAATTGCTTGCAAAGTCCCAAGATCAATACAAGTATTCAACTTGGCACTTGGGGGCTAATGCCTATTTGCTCGTATCTATATTCTGATACGGCAATCTCAATTACTTAAAGTACCGGTTTAACTACGCTAAGTTGAACCGGCCCTTGGGGGCTACATCGGCAAAAGTTCAAAGTATTAAGATTCATGTTAGTAAGTCCCGGTTTGAAAAAAGATTACAAACCGGCCCTTGGGGGCTAAGGAGAGTCAGTGAATATTGAAGCGTACAAGCAAGAAAGAGCTTATGGAAGTTACCTCGTATTTATCCTTCATCATATTAATCAGACTAGCTTCATAGTCACGGCTGGCATACAGCCGGTTCAGGTAGCCGGAATGGATATCTTGGGCGTTCAGAGCAGCGTAAGTTGCCAGATCAGCATTCCACTTGCCTTTACCAAAGGCAGCAAATTCTTCCTTGGCAGAATGTTTGGACAAAGCAACATGATTGCTTGGCTCGGTATGGCTAGTGCCAGTAATGACAACCTCATCCTCTTGAGTATTGCCGGTTTGCACTGGAGCTCTTGGCTTGTCAGTAGGTTTTGCTGGACCGGTGGATCTCTCAATCCGGATGGAGCCTGTGGGCTGATTGACAGGACCTAAGGCATCAGTAGGTCTCTCTTCAGCAATAAGATCGTCGTCTTGCTGCGGTGGATCGTTGGGTATATCCTCAGGAATAGCCGCTTTAAGATCGGCATCTTCTTCGGCCGCTTTGTCCAGGCGGGCCTTCTTGCTTGGTCTAGGTTTGGCCCTGGAAAGAATAACAAAATCAAATACAGCATATGTTCTAAGGCAATATACTGTAAGTATCATAATAAGTATAGCTTACCCAAGCACCGTTTTGAGCGGTGGCAGCTGAATAGCCGATGACTCGCCAGAGGATGAGTGGGAAGTAACCTGGTAATCGGAGTCAGATGGATTAAGAGGTTGGTGAAAGCAGCCCGCTTTAGGACAATCACTGACAAGCAAATTAGAGACCTCTGAACGGCGTTTCCGAACCGGACTGTTCGGTAAACCGGCGGAGGTAACTACCTGGCCGCTGTGCTGGGTTGTGCGACGAGCCTCGTGCTGTTGGGTCTTCATAAGAAATTTGGGATCCAAATAAGCAAGAGGATGAGAAAATTTAACTTTCCGGTTTGCCTGACGGATTTTTAGCGAAGGCAAAGGTTCTGAATCGGAAGAGAGAATAATTACCTCTGCAGCATCAGCGTGGCTGGCTTCGGCATCATCCTGACAAATATCATCATCAATAAGACACATGAAAAATAAGCCAAGTGAGTCAAGATCTACCTCAAGGTCCGGATTATCCACATCATCATCAGGGGCCGGATTACAAGATGCAGTAGTTCTTTTCCTGTGGGCAGTCTTCTTTACAGCTTTAGTCTTTTGCCGGGTTGCTCGTTCCGGTTTGTCTGGTTTTTCCGGTTTCTCCTGCGGCAACTTCTTGCTCCAAAACGGATCATTGCCCTGATTACACAGATACTGATATTAAACGATGACCAGATATATCAACAATAGATTCAGCAAAAGGAAAAATCAAGGTCTTACAGCTGGCAGTTTGTTGGTGGCACAGAAGGGAAGCAGGCCGTTTTTAGCACATATATGTTCCGGTTCATTCAACATCTTATTCACAGCTTCTGTGATTTCTTCATCGGTGAGCTGGATTTTGGAATGTCGCAGTGGGTCATCAACACTGCTGGTATATTCACACATCAAACCGGAGCGCTGACTAAGGGGCAGTATGCTCCATGATATCCAGCAGCGAGCGAGATCAACCCCTGTTAAACCGTTGGCCATAAAGGCTCTAAGCTTCGATAGTTGAGGAGCATATTTGCTTCTCTCCTAGGCAGTCAATCTTTGTGGAAAAGGGTGTGTATTGCTGAGCCGCTCCGGATGAAAGCCGGGCAAGGGATTCTCACCAGCAGGGGAAGTATCTTTGCAGTAGAACCATATCTGATTCCACTCTTTGGGGTGGCTATGCAGTTTGGCATGAGGGTATGTGACCTCTTTCCTTTTCTGGATCGCCACGCCACCCAACTCTGTATTGGAGCCGTCAGTAAACTCAGTACGGTGTTTTAGATGGAAAATGTCTTGGAACAATTCCACTGTGGGTTCCTCTTGAAAGAACGCTTCACAGAGCACTTGGAAGTGACACATATTTGTAACAGAATTGGGGCTAGTATCTTGTGGATGGAGTTGGAAATCGGCCAAAACATCTCGGTAAAATTTAGAACCGGGTGGTTTAAAGCCCCGAGCTAAGTGATCTACAAAAACAACAACTTCTCCTTCTTGAGGAGCGGGAGGGCATTCTTTGCCAGGAGCCCTCCAATGAATGGTATCTTTGCTGCCTAAGGCGCCGATCAAGACTAGATCGTCCAGCTGAGCCTCTGTGACGCGAGAAGGAACCCAATTGCATTCATATACTTGCTTGGCCATGATGGAATCTACAAGGTAGAAGATCTCGGTTCAAAAATACATTTGATCAAGGTATATTGGTATGTGCAATGTTAAACCGGAGACAGATATATCTGAACCGGAGTTTTATGAAGCAACAGCATCTGGCGGTTCAACAAGGGGACTAATGGTATAAACCGGTTTGGCAATTTTTTCCTACAAAGTTAAACCGCCGGCTTTAAACATTGAAGTAGAGGAGTAAGTTTATAGAAACAGATTTCGTAAGATTTCTTTACAGCGATGGATCTGAAGCAAGTTCAGAAAAAAGATAAATATTCAGAGGTCCAAACGGAGCAGTACCGAATCAATGAACAAGACGTACATACAGATCTATGGTTTTGAGATGTGCAAGTGAAGGCGAAGGATAAACAACTACCATTACACAGAATAAAGATCTGCGGAGCCATCTAAAGATCTATCGTATGAGCAAGAGGCAGGCGATGAACACTGAAGAACTGCGAAACCCTAGGTCAGATCTGCAGGAGAAAGGATGGAAGATTTACCGGAGCCGAGGAAGATGCGGAAGGTTGCCGCAATGCTCTGGTGCGCTCAGGTTGATGCAGCGGCCAAGGTTGAGGCAGAGGTCGACGGCGGCGGTGGAGCTCCGAGGCAGGCGACGCGAGGAAGACGAAGAAGGCACGGAAGGAGAAAGGAAATGACCCTTCGGTCCTATTTATAAGGCGAAAGAACATGTGCCAGGCGCAACAATCAAGGAGCCACGAAACGGAGCTGTCGCCTCGATTTCCGCCGATCTATTAAACAAAGAAGCATAATGGATAGCTTCATTATGACAGGTGACGTCACTCCGGTTTACAGCAATCAGAGAAAATGACATCATGGCGGTTTACCAATTTACGAGAAGATGTTGAAGATGAAGCTTTTGTTGAAGCATTGACATGAACCCGTTCAAATCAATCTGGGGCCTAATGTTGGGGATATTACTACTGGGCGTAAACCGGCCTATCTGGGCCGGGTTACTTTGTCAGTAGTTAAGTATGTTAAAGCCCAAGAAGACAGAGGAGGGCTCAAGGCCCATGGTCAGTTCAAGGCCTGTAGCCGTAAACCGGCGTTAGTAATTAACCTGTATTGAAGTTAGGAATAAGTAGAGACCAAACTGGACACATCTATGAGCCGGTATTGGGACTCCGTAAGCCGACGGGAGTCACCCGTGTATATAAGGGGACGACCCGGCGGCGGTTCAAGGACAACAGACAACAACTCGAGACATAGGTGAAGCTTGTTTGCTCCCTAGTCATCGAAACCCCATCAATTCCACCACAACTAGACGTAGGCTTTTACCTTCATCGAAGGGGCCGAACTAGTATAAACTCTCTTGCGTCCTTGTGTTCGCTTTAACCCCTTCAAGCTAACCCATCGCGATGGCTCCACGACTAAGTCCTTTCTCTAGGACATCTGCCGTGACAAAACCACGACAGGTTTTCTACAACTGGACATTAACAAATTTCCATCTGCCCATAACCGCGGGCACGGCTTTCGAAAGTTCAATCCCTGCAGGGGTGTCCCAACTTCGCCCATCACAAGCTCTCACGGTCAACGAAGGATATTCCTTCTAGCGGGAAGACCCGATCAGACTCGGAATCCCGGTTACAAGACATTTAGACAATGGTAAAACAAGACCAGCAAAGCCACCCAGATGTGCCGACAAATCCCGATAGGAGCTGCACATATCTCGTTCTCAAGGCACACCGGATGAGCCAGACGTCGGGTGGGCCAGCCCAGAGTTGCCCCTGGTAGCTCCGGACATCGCTCAGTTTGGACCAACACTCAGAGGAGCACTGGCCCGGGGTTTAATAAAGATGACCCTTGGGCAGGCCTACCCAAGGGAAAGAAAAAGGCTAGGTGGCGAATGGTAAAACCAATGTTGGGCATTGCTGGAGGAGTTTTATTCAAGGCGAACTGTCAAGGGGTTCCCATTATAACCCAACCGCGTAAGGAACGCAAAATCCGGGAACATAACACCGATATGATGAAAACTAGGGCGGCAAGAGTGGAACAAAACACCAGGCATAAGGCCAAGCCTTCCACCCTTTACCAAGTATATAGATGCATTAATTAAATAAGAGATATTGTGATATCCCAACAAAATATCCATGTTCCAACATGGAACAAACTTCAATCTTCACCTGCAACTAACAACGCTATAAGAGAGGCCGAGCAAAGCGGTAACATAGCCAAACAACGGTTTGCTAGGACATGGTGGGTTAGAGGCTTGGTTTAAACAATATGGGAGGCATGATAAGCAAGTGGTAGGTATCGCAGCATATGCATAGCAAAAGAGCGAGCAACTAGCAAGCAAAGATAGAAGTGATTTCGAGGGTATGGTCATCTTGCCTGAAATCCCGCAAGGAAGAAGAACGAGTCCATGAAGAAGACAAACGGACGTAGTCGAACGAATCCTCACAACACGACGTTATCGGAACCAACCCAAAGAAGCAACACCGGAAAGAAGCAAACAATCATGGTAAACAACCATCACCTAATCATGTCATGATGCACAATCAAGCATGATGCATGTCTGGTTTAAATATGCATGACATGGCAAAGTGCACAAACAAAACTACAAGTTAAGTGGAGCCCAATATGCAACGAGTTGCATATTGTCGAAACACCACGTGAATTATTTAGTTCTCTCTCGTTTATGTACCCAACAAGATTAAATGTTGTTAGAATGGCAAGAGGTGAAGCATAAAGAAACTATCTATCTAGGCAAGTTTAAATGAGGCCGGAAATAACAAACAACAATTCCGGTAAAGCCCCATATGCATATTTTAAGGTTTGGTACTGTTCTGCCCTAAATCATATTTTATAGTTATTAAACATGCAAGATGATGCCACCATGTTAAACTAGGCAAAATTCTACCCCATTTACATATAAAGTTTAATAAAATCCGAGTTACGGTTATTTAGTTATGAAATAAATCATTTTAGCAAGTTATTTAAGCAAATTAAAACAAACAACATTTTAAACATAGATGAAAGTTGCATATTATTAAACTAGATGAAAAACTAAGCAAGTTTCATATACAAAGTTCTTACATGTGATGCTTAGTTTGTGAGATATTAAATGCATGAAGGCTAAGGGGTTTTCTGTAAATCTGCAGATCCCTGGAAATTAGCTAAATTCGCAGAACAAAAAAAAACATCCGCTGGGCCGAAACTGAACTGGCCCAGCAGTAATAAAAAAAGGAGGGGGCGCTTGGGGTGGCCTCACCCATGGGCTTCGGCCCGTTTGAGGAGGAGGGGTAGGCCGGCAGGGCGTGCATCTGGGCCTCGGGCGCTGGATGGATCGCCCCTGCCGATTCCACTGGATCAAGGAAGGGACGGGCGTGGTCAACGCGCACGGTCGAGCGGTTCCAGGCGCGGGGGGACTTGGCATCAGTCAGCGCAATGGAAACGGCAGCGCTCTGCCAATCCGGACGAAGCAGGGGCGCGGTTCTCGCCGGGGAACTTGGCGCGACGCGGCAGAGATCCGGTGAGGTGCCTCAGCAAGGACCGACCAGAACGGGACTGGGACGGCGGCGGCTTGAGGAGCTCGGCTGGCGGCATCCGTAGAAGCGGACGGAGGAGGCTTGGACGAGCGGGACGGCGATGGAGGACGAGGAAGCAGGGGCGCGTGAGGAGCACTCGGGGATGCGAAGGAGGAACGGCGACGCGGCGTACAGGAAGGCTGGGTTCGGGGGACTTGGCGGCCTCCATCCATGGCAGCTCGAGGTCGTCGGCGCTGGGTCAACAGGGACGAGTGGGCACAGCGGAGCAGCATGATCGGGCCAGCAGGCGCGGTGGCGCGATGCAGAGCAGCGCACGAGCTCCGGCGAACAGGCAAGGCGGAGGAAGAAGGGCGGCTCAGGCCGGCCGGTGCTCCATGCAGATCCTAGCAGAGAGGCAAGCGCATGGAGAGGGAGAAGGATTAGAAAGAGAGCACGGGAGAGAAAATAAAGGGAAAAGAGAAGGAGAAAAACAAAACGACGACCTGACGGCGTGCACCGACGAGGCGAGGAGGAGGTCGGGGTCCATCGGGAGGCCTCCATGGTGCTGGCGTGCTCCTGCTGGTGATGCTTGTCGGCGGAGGGAGAAGGGGATCCGGGAGGATCCCGATGTGGGATTGAGTGTGGCGGCGGCGGATCCGAGGAGGAGAAGGCTGTGGCTTCGGTTGGCTGCAGGTTTGGATCGGGAGGGATGGATCCCGAGAGGGATTTGGTGGAGTGGCGGCGGCGATGGGACAAACCCCCTAGATTTTTGGTTAGGGGCTAATCGGACCCTCCGATCGCAATCGGATGATCACGAATAAAATAGCTAGGGAGTCCAAATAAGAAAACGGTGATGTTTTGTAGATGTTTGGGGATGATCCAGACACAACGGTAGCGACAACCCGGGTCGGGTCCGGGACAACTTTCGGATGCGTGCGAGGGGCCAATGCACTGTACAAAGAGGGGTAGGCGTGGGCCTAGGTGGACTGTGGAGAGCGGGTTGGTCTGAGAGAAGAGGGGAGAGAAACAGCCCGACACGGTTTTCGGAGACCGAAAACGTCCTGCGAAAAGACCGGCTATACTGCCGCTATAGTTTAACGGTTGGGCTATCAAACGAACTCCGAATGCGATGAAACTTGACAGGCGGTCTATCTACACTATAATAAGACCGCATGCCAACTTTCATCCCATTCCGAGAACATTTTCCGACCACTTATAAAATAATATTTCGGACATGTCGCGGGCGCGTGCAAGTGTGTCTGGGCTCAGAACGGACAACGGAGAGAACGAGGAGGCTGGGACGGATGCAAGTTTCGAAAACATGATGATGCAATGCACATGATGACATGACAAGATGCGACACGCAAGCAACTGACAAGGCAACAACAACGAAACACCGGAAGACACCTGGCGCAACTGTCTCGGGGCGTTACACGCACCCCTTGGGGTGGGAACCCTAGAGGGGGCGCATCCCCTCCCCTCCCCCTATATATACTTGAGGTATGGGGGCTGTCCAACATACAATTTGATATCTCTCTTGGCGCAGCCCTACCTCTCTCCCTCCTCGTCTCTCGTAGTGCTAGGCGAAGCCCTGCTGGAGTCCCGCCCTCCTCCACCACCACCACGCCGTCGTGCTGCTGCTGGATGGAGTCTTCCCAACCTCTCCTTCTCCCCTTGCTGGATCAAGGCGTGGGAGACATCACCGGGCTGCATGTGTGTTGAACGCGGAGGCGCCGCTGTTCAGCGCTTAGATCGGAATCAACCGCGATCTGAATCGCTGCGAGTACGACTCCTTCATCCGCGTTCTTGCAACGCTTCCGCTTAGCGATCTACAAGGGTATGTAGATGCACTCTCCTTCCCCTCGTTGCTAGTTTACGCCATAGATTTATCTTGGTGATGCGTAGAAAATTTTAAATTTCTGCTACGATCCCCAACACTATATGCCTAGCTTAATGGCTTTAAAGAAAGCGCTGCCAGGGAGACAACCCGGAAGTTTTAGGGAGTCATTTATTTCTGTTGAGTGCTTTCAACAAAAATAATTATCCCCTTGTACAATTCAATTTTATTATAAAAATAATGTGCCAAGGTTTGCCATTAGGATGTTTACATTTGCTTGATGGTTTGTACGGTGCAGGACAGAAACTTTGGCTGTAGTGCACGATTTTACATTTTTAGCTGGAACGTCGAATGGTTCTGATTATTTTTGCAATGTATTACTATACAAATTGTTTATTTTTCCTAATTTTGGTAGAATATTTCAAGTATCAGAAGTATGGTGAATGTTCAGATTGCTACAGACTGTTCTGTTTTAGACAGATTCTGTTTTTGATGCATAGTTTGCTTGTTTTGATGAACCTATCAATTTATATCAGTGGATTAAGCCATGAAAAAGTTATATTACAGTAGACACAATGCAAAAACAAAATATGAATTGGTTTGAAACAGTACTTAGAGTAGTGATTTGCTTTATTATACTAACGGATCTTACCGAGTTTTCTATTGAAGTTTTGTGTGGATGAAGTGTTCGATGATTGAGAAGGTCTCAATGTGAGAAGAAGGAAGAGAGGCAAGAGCTCAAGCTTGGGGATGCCCGAGGCACCCCAAGTAAAATATTCAAGAAGACTCAAGCGTCTAAGCTTGGGGATGTTGGGGAGGCATCCCCTCTTTCTTCAACAAATATCGGTATGTTTTCGGATTCGTTTCGTTCATGCGATATGTGCAAGTCTTGGAGCGTCTTTTGCATTTAGGTTTTTATTTTTCTTTCTTTTGCACCATGCTTGTATGAGATAGTCCTTGGTTGATTTATAGAATGCTCTTTGCACTTCACTTATATTCTTTGAGTATGGCTTTATAGAATGCTTCATGTGCTTCACTTATATCATTTGAAGTTTGGATTGCCTGTTTCTCTTCACTTAGACAACCGCCATTTGTAGAATACTCTTTTGCTTCACTTATATTTTTTAGAGCATGGGCATATCTTTTGTAGAAAGAATTAAACTCTCTTGCTTCACTTATATCTATTTAGAGAGATGACATGAATTGGTCATTCACATGGTTAGTCATGAAATCCTACATAAAACTTATAGATCACTGAATATGATATGTTTGATTCCTTGCAATAGTTTTTCGATATAAAGGTGGTGTTATTAGAGTCGTGCTAGTTGAGTAATTGTGAAATTGAGAAATGCTTGTGTTAAGGTTTGCAAGTCCCGTAGCATGCACGTATGGTGAACCATTATGTAACGAAGTCGGAGCATGATGTGTTTATTGATTGTCTTCCTTATGAGTGGCGGTCGGGGACGAGCGATGGTATTTTTCTACCAATCTATCCCCCTAGGAGCATGCATGTAGTACTTTGTTTCGATGACTAATAGATTTTTGTAATAAGTATGTGAGTTCTTTATGACTAATGTTGAGTCCATGGATTATACGCACTCTCACCCTTCCACCATTGCTAGCCTCTCTAGTACCGCGCAACTTTCGCCGGTACCTTAAACCCACCATATATCTTCCTCAAAACAGCCACCATACCTACCTATCATGGCATTTCCATAGTCATTCCGAGATATATTTCCATGCAACTTCCATCATCATCATATACATGACTTGAGCATTCATTGTCAAATTGCTTTGCATGATCGTAAGATAGCTAGCATGATGTTTTCATGGCTTGCCCGTTTTTTGATGTCATTGATACGCTAGATCATTGCACATCTCGGTACACCGCTGGAGGCATTCATATAGAGTCATATCTTTGTTCTAGTATCGAGTTGTAATATCGAGTTGTAAGTAAATAAAAGTGTGATGATCATCATTATTAGGACATTGCCCCAGTGAGGAAGGGATGATGGAGACTATGATTGCCCCACAAGTCGGGATGAGACTCCGGACGAAAAGAAAGAGAAAGGCCAAAAAAAGAGAAGGAAAAAAAACAAAAAAAATGAGAGAAAAAGAGAGAAGGGGCAATGTTACTATCCTTTTACCACACTTGTGCTTCAAAGTAGCACCATGTTCTTCATATAGAGAGTCTCTTGAGTTATCACTTTCATATACTAGTGGGAATTTTCATTATAGAACTTGGCTTGTATATTCCGATGATGGGCTTCCTCAAATGCCCGAGGTCTTCATGAGCAAGCAAGTTGGATGCACACCCACTTAGTTTCAGTTGGAGCTTTCATACACTTATAGCTCTAGTGCATCTATTGCATGGCAATCCCTACTCACTCACATTGATATCTATTGATGGGCATCTCCATAGCCCGTTGATACGCCTAGTTGATGTGAGACTATCTTCTCCTTTTTGTCTTCTCCACAACCACCATTCTATTCCACCTATAGTGCTATGTCCATGGCTCACGCTCATGTATTGCGTGAAAATTGAAAAGGTTTGAGAACGTCAAAAGTATGAAACAATTGCTTGGCTTGTCATCGGGGTTGTGCATGATGTGAATATTTTGTGTGGTGAAGATGGAGCATAGCCAGACTATATGATTTTGTAGGGATAACTTTCTTTGGCCATGTTATTTTGAAAAGACATAATTGCTTGGTTGGTATGCGCGCTTGAAATATTATTTTCTTTATGTCAAAAGATAGATTATTGCTTTGAATCACTCGTGTCTTAATATTCATGCCATGATTAGACATATGATCAAGATTATGCTAGGTAGCATTCCACATCAAAAATTATCTTTTTTATCATTTACCTACTCGAGGACGAGCAGGAATTAAGCTTGGGGATGCTGATACGTCTCCATCGTATCTATAATTTTTGATTGTTCCATGCCAATATTATTCAACTTTCATATACTTTTTGGCAACTTTTTATATTATTTTTGGGACTAACATATTGATCCAGTGCCCAGTGCCAGTTCCTGTCTGTTGCATGTTTTCGGTTTCGCAGAATATCCATATCAAACGGAGTCCAAACAGGATAAAAATGGACGAAGCTTATGTTTGGAAAATATGGAAAATTTGGAAGGAAAATCAACGCGAACCAGTGCCCGAGGTGGTCACGAGGCAGGGGAGCGCCCCCCTAGGGCGCACCCCCTACCCTCGTGAGCCCACCGTAAGGCGGTTGACGCTCTTCTTTTGCCGCAAAAAAGATAATATTCGGAAAAAAATCACGGCGAAGGTTTCAGGCCAATCGGAGTTACGGATCTCCATATATATACGAAACGGTGAAACAGAGCCAGGAGAGAACGCGGGACCAGAGAGAAACAGAGATATAGATCCAATCTCGGAGGGGCTCTCACCCCTCCCATGCCATGGAGGCCAAGGACCAGAGGGGAAACCCTTCTCCCATCTAGGGAGGAGGTCAAGGAAGAAGAGGAAGAAGGGGGCCCCTCTCCCCCTCTCCTCTGGTGGCGCCGGAACGCCGCCGTGGCCATCATCATCATCACCACGATCTTCACCAACACCCGCCGCCATCTTCACCAACATCTCCATCACCTTCCCCCCTCTATCTATAGCGACCCACTCTCCCGCAACCCGCTGTACCCTCTACTTGAACATGGTGCTTTATGCTTCATATTATTATCCAATGATGTGTTGTCATCCTATGATGTCTGAGTAGATTTTTGTTGTCCTATCAGTGGTTGATGAATTGCTATGATTGATTCAATTTGCTTGTGGTTATGTTGCTATCCTTTGGTGCCCATCATATGAGCGCGCGCGTGGATCACACCATAGGGTTAGTTGTATGTTGATAGGACTATGTATTGGAGGGCAAGAGTGACAGAAGCTTCAACCTAGCATAGAAATTGATGCATACGGGATTGAAGGGGGACCAATATATCTTAATGCTATGGTTGGGTTTTACCTTAATGAACATTAGTAGTTGCGGATGCTTGCTAATAGTTCCAATCATAAGTGCATAGACTTCCAGGTAATGGATGACATGCTAGCAGTGGCCTCTCCCACATAATACTTGCTATCGGTCTAGTAAAGTAGTCAATTGTTTAAGGGACAATTTCGCAACTCCTACCACCACTTTTCCACACTCGCTATATTTACTTTAGTTGCTTATTTACCTTAACAGCCCCTAGTTTTATTTTCGTGCTCTTTACTTTATTGCAAGCCTTTCCGAAAACACCTACAAAGTACTTCTAGTTTCATACTTGTTCTAGGTAAAGCGAACGTCAAGCGTGCGTAGAGTTGTATCGGTGGTCGATAGAACTTGAGAGAATATTTGTTCTACCTTTAGCTCCTCGTTGGGTTCGACACTCTTACTTATCAAAAACTGTTGCGATCACCTATACTTGTGGGTTATCACGCGCCGCCCCCGGGGCGTTCGGCCTCCATGACCGCTGCCGGAGGCTGCGCCGCCCGTACATGGGGTTCGTCCGCCGGCCGTGTTGGCCTGCTGTCCTAGAGAGTATATTTTCCCGATCCTTTGATCCGGGTTTTCTCTCTCTCTCGCCGATCACTTTGATCAGCGTCTCTTTTTTGATTTTCTGGTCTATGTGATCCTGTTTGCGTCGCCCACCACCGCCGTCGACCCCGTGCGTCTCTACTCCTACACCGGCGCGATCGGCCAACTTCTTCACCAACCCAGCGGCCTTGCGCGTCATCCCCGCGTCTGCCCGCCGGTCGCCCCGACCAGGCGGCCTCGCGCGGCGTCTGCGCGGCGGCCCGCCGGTTGCCCCGACCCGGCGGCCTCGCGTCATGCGGCAATCCTTCATCATCGTCGTTTGTGCGACGGACCGTCTACGCCGGCCGTCACCGCCCTGCTCCGACCGGGACTCCTGAAACACCCCAACCGGCAGCCTCGCACCATGCTGCAGCCAATCATAGCCCCCCTGCCACCCGCCGCCGGTTTCATCTCAGACTCCGCCGCCACCGCGCCTCCACCGACCGGCGTCCCCGACCTCGCGCGCCATTGGATTGATCACCCGCCCACCTCCGTGATCCCCCTCATCTACGCCGTGCGACCGACCTGGCCCGTCGGTTGCACGTGCCTCCGCAGGCCCCGTGAACACCGTCTCGAGTTCAGCGCTCCCCTCTACCGATCGAGCAATGGGCTGCCGTTGCGTCGCCCCGTTGGGTCGCAGCGCCGCCGCCCCGTGGTTCTTCTCCCAGCTGCACCGACCCTCGTCACCGCTGCGTCGCCCCTTCGGGCCGTAGTACCGTGGCCTGCGGTCCACCGCCGCCTAGACACCGTCTGCTCCAGGTCATCCCCGTGGCAGCAACGACCCTCGCGCCGCTACTGCGTCGCCCCATCGGGCCGTAGCGAGCGTGGCACACGGTCCACGCCGCCGTTCAGAGGCCATCCCCGCGGTTGCACCGACCCGCGCTCCTCCGCCGCGCCGCCCCTTTGAGCTGTCGCGCCGCGGCCTGCGGTCCCTGCCGCCACCCCGAAGTCTTCCAGCCGTCACTCCGACCTGCCTGCCGCCGCTGCGTCGC
This sequence comes from Triticum urartu, assembly GCF_003073215.2. NCBI lineage: Eukaryota > Viridiplantae > Streptophyta > Magnoliopsida > Poales > Poaceae > Triticum > Triticum urartu. The sequence continues at coordinate 1,407,030 of NC_053026.1, read as the reverse complement.
CCCTTCGGGCCGTAGCACGATGGCCCATGGTCCATTTCATCGTCCACGCGCATTGACTTCCCGTGGTATGCGTCGCGCCGCCTCCCTTTGTTGGAAATATGACCTAAAGGCAATAATAAATTAGTTATTATTATATTTCATTGTTCATGATAATGTTTATTATCCATGCTAGAATTGTATTGATAGGAAACTCAGATACATGTGTGGATACATAGACAACACCATGTCCCTAGTAAGCCTCTAGTTGACTAGCTCGTTGATCAATAGATGGTTACGGTTTCCTAACCATGGACATTGGATGTCGTTGATAATGGGATCACATCATTAGGAGAATGATGTGATGGACAAGACCCAATCCTAAGCCTAGCACAAGATCGTGTAGTTCGTATACTAAAGTTTTTCTAATGTCAAGTATCATTTCCTTAGACCATGAGATTGTGCAACTCCCGGATACCGTAAGAGTGCTTTGGGTGTGCCAAACGTCACAACGTAACTGGGTGGCTATAAAGGTGCACTACGGGTATCTCCAAAAGTGTCTGTTGGGTTGGCACGAATTGAGACTGGGATTTGTCACTTCGTGTAAGCGGAGAGGTATCTCTGGGCCCACTCGGTAGGACATCATAATGTGCACAATGTGTCCAAGGAGTTGATCACGGGATGATGTGTTATGGAACGAGTAAAGAGACTTGCTGGTAACAAGATTGAACATGGTATCGGGATACCGACGATCGAATCTCGGGCAAGTATAGTACCGATAAATAAAGGGAATTGTATACGGGATTGATTGAATCCTTGACATCGTGGTTCATCCGATGAGATCATCGTGGAGCATGTGGGAGCCAACATGGGTATCCAGATCCCGCTGTTGGTTATTGACCGGAGAGTTGTCTCGGCCATGTCTGCACGACTCCCGAACCCGTAGGGTCTACACACTTAAGGTTCGATGATGCTAGGGTTATAGGGAAAGTATGTACGCGGTTACCGAATGTTGTTCGGAGTCCCGGATGAGATCCCGGATGTCACGAGGAGTTCCGGAATGGTCCGGAGGTAAAGATTGATATATAGGAAGTATGGTTTTGGCCACCGGAAGTGTTCTGGGCATCATCGGTAGTGTACCGGGACCACCGGAGGGGTCCAGGGGTCCACCAGGAGGGGCCACGGGCCCCGGAGGCATACATGGGCCAAGTGTGAGAAGGGACCAGCCCCTAGGTGGGCTGGGGTGCCTCCCCACCGAGGCCCATGCGCCTAGAGAGAAGAGGGGACAAACCCTAAGGGCAGATGGGCCCTAAGGCCCATGCCTGGTGCGCCTCCCTCCCCCCCCCCACTTGGCCGCCACCCCAGATGGGGATTGGGGCTGCCGCCACCCCTAGGGTGGAAACCCTAGGTGGGGGCGCAGCCCTCCCTCTCCCCCTATATATAGTGGAGGCAAAGGGGCAGCCCAACACACGAAGTTCTTCCCCTATTGGCGCAACCCTACCCCTCTCCCTCCTCGTCTCTCGTAGTGCTTGGCGAAGCCCTGCTAGAGTCCCGCGGTCCTCCACCACCACCACGCCATCGTGCTGTTGCTGGACGGAGTCTTCCCCAACCTCTCCTTCTCCCCTTGCTGGATCAAGGCGTTGGAGACGTCACCGGGCTGCACGTGTGTTGAACGCGGAGACGCCGTTGTTCGGCGCTTAGATCGGAATCAACCACGATCTGAATCGCTACGAGTACGACTCCTTCATCCGCGTTCTTGCAATGCTTCCTCTTAGCGATCTACAAGGGTATGTAGATGCACTCTCCTTCCCCTCGTTGCTAGATTACTCCGTAGATTGATCTTGGTGATGCGTAGAAAATTTTAAATTTTTGCTACGATCCCCAACAGTGGCATCATGAGCTAGGTCTATGTGTAGTTTCTATGCACGAGTAGAACACAAGTTGTTGTGAGCGTCGATTTTGTCAATTTACTTGCCGTTACTAGTCTTATCTTGATTCGGCGGCATCGTGGGATGAAGCGGCCCGGACCGACCTTACACGTACTCTTACGTGAGACTGGTTCCACCGACTGACATGCACTAGTTGCATAAGGTGGCTAGCGGGTGTCTGTCTCTCCCACTTTAGTCGGATCGGATTCGATGAAAAGGGTCCTTATGAAGGGTAAATAGAAATTAGCATATCACGTTGTGGTTTTGGCGTAGGTAAGAAACGTTCTTGCTAGAAACCTATAGCAGCCACATAAAAACTTGCAACAACAATTAGAGGGCGTCTAACTTGTTTTTGCAGCATGTGCCGTGTGATGTGATATGGCCAAAAGGATGTGATGAATGATATATGTGATGTATGAGATTGATCATGTTCTTGTAATAGGAATCACGACTTGCATATCGATGAGTATGACAACCGGCAGGAGCCATAGGAGTTGTCTTAATTTATTTATGACCAGCGTGTCAACTTAAACGTCATGTAATTACTTTACTTTATTGCTAAAGCGTTAGCCATAGTAGTAGAACTAATAGATGACGAGAAATATTCAAGAAGACACGATGATGGAGATCATGATAATGGAGATCATGGTGTCATGCCGGTGACAACGATGATCATGGAGCCCCAAAGATGGAGATCAAAAGGAGCAAATGATATTGGCCATATCATGTCACTATTTGATTGCATGTGATGTTTATCATGTTTTACATCTTATTTGCTTAGAATGACGGTAGCTTAAATAAGATGATCCCTCGTAATAATTTCAAGAAAGTGTTCCCCCTAACTGTGCACCGTTGCGAAGGTTCGTTATTTCGAAGCACCATGTGATGATCGGGTGTGATAGATTCTAACGTTCGAATACAACGGGTGTAAGCCAGATTTACACATGCAATATACTTAGGTTGACTTGACGAGTCTAGCATGTACAGACATGGCCTCGGAACGCGGAAGACCGAAAGGTCGAGCATGAGTCGTATAGAAGATACGATCAACATGAAGATGTTCACCGATGTTGACTAGTCCGTCTCACGTGATGATCGGACACGGCCTAGTTGACTCGGACCATGTTTCACTTAGATGACTAGAGGGACTAGTCATCAACCCGTGCATTCGCACGGGCTAGCATGTAAAGCAATACACTTTGATAAAATTTGTTGTTTCGTGTTACGTGATATTTTTGGTTAAAAAGTGGAGAACGGGTATGTAGAGCATGCATATCTAATACGATTACATAATTATTAATGAAATTATATTTATAACAAAATAGGGATTATTGTTGTTTGATCAAGTTGTGATTAGATGGCTTGTATGGATTTTGATTTTTTGGTCGTCCTATCTCTCATAATTCTCAAATACTAATGATATATAGTTGACATAAATATGAAGAAGGTATTGGTGGGCAATATAGTTGCACACGTGAATTCGATTTATGTGCTATTTCCTTCGATCCTATGTATCACTTAATTTTCCAACACAAAATATCTAAGAATCTATCTTTAATTGTAAGAGATCGTGAGGTGCGATGAAAGTAAACACTTTCTTTGGTTCTAGCAGGCATGTAAATGTGAGAACTTTGTCATGCATAATTCATACGGATAACTCGTTGTTTTTCCTTCCCATTTGTATATCAATTTCTGGATAAAGATGTTGTCAGTTCAGACCAATCAGTTGTTCCATGCACGTACACATATGTATGAACTATTTTGCAACAAAGCTAATTAAAAAGAAGCATTAGCGGTCAATACATTGTCGTTATGTTGGTTGCCTGCCAAAATTAATAATCAAATATAGCTACTCACTACTCTAGTAGTCGAGTGTACACTACATGGTACCATGGATCTGGCTGCATAATAAAACACGTGTGCATGACTAGCTCTAGGCAAGGCAGTCTTCGTATGTTATTGTTGATCTGCCACCATAGAAATCTCTTTTGCTGAAGATAATCTCACCATGAGGACTTCTATTAAATCTCAGACATACATGTCAACAGGAAAAGAGAGAAACCTAATAAACTATACTGTGATGGGTTGTTTGAAACACTGCATCATCTGCTGAAGATTGCAAGTTCAGTTCAGTACACATAGAAGGCAAGAGCTAGAGATAAAAACTAACAGCGGATATCTTTCCAAACTTAGTTACAAATAAGTTGAGATTGATTGTTGGACTTGCAATAAAAGTAATTCATATGATACACACTCATAAAGGTTTAGTAGATGTTATCCTTGCCTTTGACTGATCACAAAGATGTTTCTGCCTATCTGTATGAAGCTTGTTCCTACAATCCGAGGAAACTATTACAAAAGCATGTGATCTGACCATGTGTGCATACCAGGAAAACATCAAACAAAACACAAAAGTGGTTATTTCATAATTTTATCGTCCCTACCTAATCTATTGATCTGCATCATGCCATGTAACTCATTTCCCTTGGGGGTTCAAAGTGAGGACACATCCATTAAAAAGCCACCACCACTCCAACGTAAGTTCTCCACCCAATATATAATATATGGAGAACAAAAAAAGGGTAGCCAGTACTTAGTTAGAAGCACACAATATGTAAAATTTATTCAGGTATGTGCTCATAATTAGCGTGATGAACATGCATGTATGCCGTGTATTGTTGGGAAGACTAAATCCTTTAAAGAATATGAGCGCAAGATGATGTAATCTAATAAAGGTCACTTGGTCAAGATATATACCTAAATTACATCAGAAGAAATTTGACCGTGATACTATCTATCATTATCAATGAAACACACCAAGTTCTAGTCTGAAGCATGCACCCCTACTCAACAAAACTCAAGATAAGGTACCTGCCAGTGAGCCTATGATTGTTACCTTGTGCATCCCACGAAACACATGGAGTACACACATGTATAGATGGGAAATTTGGGTGCTGGTGGTTTTAGAGTAGTAGAAGGATAACACCTAAACATATATGAGGAAATCAAGGATGGCATAAAGAGTGCCTTTTTTTCTCCCGAAAAAGGCAATCAAGTTTGAGAAGATCAACTCAGATAAATTTGTCCCAATCCAGATGACAGTTGCAATGTTCTTAAGAAAAAAATTAAATGTTTCTCATGAGATATGTTTCTGCTTCTAGGCTAGTGCACCAATTTATCTAACAGTCCTATAACAACGGTTTTTTCATCAAAACCTGTTTTGGGGACAAAATAAGATGGAATAAATATTCAATAGACTATCAGGCTGCATATATTGGTCAAGCACAGGTAAGAAATTTCAAACATTCCTTGCACGGGGAAAAATGGACTGACTACAGGAAAACGCCTCGCAGATTCTTGTACAGAGTGTGTATCAACATATTTTGGCACCAGAAAGAAGATCAAATTATATGAACTGAGAACCTACAACGCCAATCCAGATTAATATCCTCAACCATTTGTACGGCCAAAAGCCCAAAACTGCAAGAGGGATTACTCATACTTCACCAGTAGCTGCAGTGGGTGCCAACAGTACATAGATGGCTTCTCCTCCTTGCCACCATAAAAGGAAACAGAGACGTCAACCCTGGGTTGATCAGATGGACGAATCATCATATATTGTAGAATCAACGTGGAGGGTCAAAGTAATTTGTTTAAAGTTTCATGAGAACACTATGTGCAGTATGTAAACTGTCAGGAACACTATTATGCTTTTTTTTTGCGGGGGAGGAACACTATTATGCTGACATATAAATCTAAGTAATCGACAGGATTGGTACACTCTGCATTCATATATGAGTTGGTGATTGTGTATCGTATTTCTCGTATGTTCATCCCATCTCTCGAACTATAGTGCAAGAATTTGTTGTTCAAGAAACGATGCTAATTTAGCTCAATACAAATTACCTACAATTAATAAGAAACGATGAAGCAAACTGGAATACACCTATTCTTTGTTTATTAGGTCGACGAAACAGAACAATACCTGCTGGTTACCCTTGCTCGTCGTAATTTTGGAAGCCTAGGAGGAAGGAGATATCCCAGCTTTCAAGCTGGCTACTGCCGCGGCATCAGCGGGCTGAGCGCTATCACCGTTCCGCACTCGCCTGCCGCAAAGCCGCAGCGCCATGGTGCTGCTTGAGGTTACTGATGGGCAGCGTGGATGGAGCTGTAGGTTCAAAGGTTGGAAGAGGAGGATTAGGAGGGCGCTAGGGATTTATTGATGCCAGGTCGTTCCCAATTTGCGAGGGCTGAGGAAGTTGTTTACACCATGGAAGAGTTTCTTCGAAGAGGCCTGTACTTGGGACATCTGTTGAGGACACCTAATTATCTCACGGTAAAATACTGTTTGAACGTGATCTTTGTTACGCATTCGCAGGGAGCGCGTGCAGGTGGGACATCGGTTGAGGACTCTTAGTTATCCGACGGTAAAGTATTTTTTAAACATAATCTTTATTATCATTCGCAGGGTTCTCCTAATTTCTACGAATGAAGCTAGGTGAGATCTATTTAATTTCCATGATGGGTTGGAGAGATGCATCCACGTACGTGGAGGGGGCATGAGTTCATCCGGCTACAGATATCAAACACGCGAATCAGGACAGGAGTTACGTAAATCTGTTTGAGTTAGGTTGGATTTTTTTTCTATTCCTAAAATCATGAACGTACGTCTGTTTGAGTCAGGTTGGCATTATTTTTCTATTTCTAAAACCGTGAAAGGATTGTGGGCCCTTTAAGTAATTTTTTTGTCAAGGATTAGATGGGTTAATCTACACCGTAATAACTCGGTCCCACCAGATGAACGGCTCGTAAAACCTAATTAACGTAAGAATTTTTTGGAAGTCACAAATTAGTAGAGGTATAGATAGATAGATATAGATAGATAGATATAGATGTCTATCTGAGTGGGAGTTCATTAAATAATTTGATAAGATGAACTTAGTTATCATGAACATAGTCTAAATTGTCTTTGCAAATATGTTGTAGATAAATAGCTCACGTTGTAGCTCCCTGTTTCAATACGTTCCTAGAGAAAGACCAAGTTGAAAGATATTGTAAGGAATGATGCGGACTGGGTCCGTAGTCCGAGGAGTGTCCTCACTGCTACACAAAAGGCTTACGTCTTTGATGCGCCGCTCGATGTGCAAACCCCTACAACGTCGTCTGTGGATGTTGTGAACACCTGACAGACACATCCTGATGACTACTTGATAGTTTAGTGCACCATACTTTACGGCTTAGAATCGGGATTCCAATGACGTTTTGAACGCCATAAGACATATGAGATGTTCCAAGAGCTGAAATTGGGATTTCAGGCTCATGCCCGTGTTGAGAGGTATGAGACCTCTGACAAGTTCTTTTACCAACAAGATGGAGGAGAATAGCTCAGCTAGTGAGCATGTGCTCAGAATGTCTGGGTGCTACAATGACTTAAATCAAGTGGGAGTTAAACTTCCAGATAAGATAGTGATTGATAGAGTTCTCTAGCCACTATCACTAAGCTACTAGATCTTCGTGATGAACTATGACATGCAAGGGATGGAGTTGATCCCGGAGCTGTTCGCGGTTCTTAAGACCGCAAAAGGTAGAAATCAAGAAGGAGCATCAAGTGTTGATGGTTTAACAAGACCACTGGTTTCAAGAAGGGCAAGGGCTAGAAGTGAAACTTCATGGATGGCAAACTAGGTGCCGCTCCAGTGGAGGATCCCAAGGTTGAATCCAAACCCAAGACTAAGTGCTTGTATTGTAAGGGGAACAGTCACTGGTAGCGGAATTACCCCAAATGCATGGTAGATAAGAAGGCTGGCAACTTCAACAAAGTATATACATGTTATTAATGTGTACCTCACTAGTATTCCTGGTAGCACCTGGGTATTGGATACCGGTTCAGTTGCTGTTATTGGTGACTTGAAGCAAAATCTACGCACTAAAAAGAGACTGGCTAAGGGCGAGGTAACGATGTGTGTTGGAAGTGTTTCCAAAGTTGATGAGATCACCATCGCACGCTCCATCTGCCTTCAGGATTAGTATTGAAACTAGATAAATGTTATCAGGTGTCTACGTTGAGCATGAATATGATTAGATCATGTTCATTGCAATACGGTTATTCGTTTAAGTTAGAGAATACTGGTTATTCTGTTTACATGAATAATACCTTTCATGGTCATGCACCCTATGTGAATGGTTCATTGAATCTCGGTCGTGGTAATACACATGTTCATGCCAAAAGATGTAGAGTTAATAATGATAGTACCACTTTCTTGTGGCACTACCGCTTAGGTCATATTGGCGTAAGATGCATGAAGAAACTCCGTATCGATGGATGTTTGGAGCCACTTGATTTTGAATCGCTTGACACATGCGAGCCATGCCTCATGGGCAGGATGACTAAGACCCCGTTTTCAGATACAATAAAACGGGCAAGTGACTTGTTGGAAATCATACATGCTGATGCGTGTGATCCAATGAGAATTGAAGCGTGCGGTGGATATCGCTATTTTCTCATCTTCACTGACGATTTGGGTAGATATAGGTATATCTACTTAATGAAGCACAAGTCTGAAACGTTTGAAAAGTTCAAGCGATTTCAGAGTGAAGTTAAGAATCATCATAACAAAAAGATCATGTCCCTACGATCTGATCAAAGAGGGATTTTCTGAGTTATGAGTTTGGAAATCACTTAAGACATTGTGGAATTGTTTCGCAGTTGAAGCCACCTGGAACACCATAGGGTAATGGTGTGTCCGGACGTTGTAATCGAACCTTATGAGATATGGTGCGATCTATGATGTCTCTTACCGATCTACCGTTTTCATTTTGAGGATATGCGTTAGAGACAGCTGCATTCACTTTAGATAGGACACCATATAAGTCTGTTGAGACGACGTCGTATGAACATTGGTTTGGCAAGAAACCAAAGTTATCGTTTCTTAATGTTTGGGGCTGCAATGCTTAAGGCTTCAGCCGGAGAAGCTCAAACCCAAAGCGGACAAACACATCTTCATAGGATACCTAAAGGTGATAGTTGGCTATACCTTCTATCCCAGATCCGAGGGCAAATTGTTTGTCGCTAAGAACGGGTCCTTTCTCGAGAAGGAGTTTCTCTCGAAAGAATTGAGTGGGAGGAAAATATAACTTGATGAGGTTGTCGAACCTTTACTTCAACCAGAAAGTGATGCAACACAGAAAGATGTTTTCTGTGGCGCCTACGTCTGTTGAATAGGAAGTTAATGATAGTGATCATGAAGCTTCAGATCAAGTTGCTATCAAACCTCATAGGTCGACAAGGATATGTACTACTCCTGAGTGGTACGGTAATCCTGTCTTAGATATCATGTTGTTGGACAACAATGAACCTACGAGCTATGGAGAAGCGATGGTGGGCCCGTATTCCGACAAATGATTAGAAGCCATGAAATCTGAGATAGGATCTATATATCAGAACAAAGTATGGACTTTGGTGGACTTGCCCGATGATCGACAAGCCATTGAGATAAATGGATCTTTAGGAAGAAGACGGACGTGGGCGGTAATGTTACCGTCTATGAAGCTCGACTTGTGGGAAAGAGTCCTTTCACAAGTTCAAGGAGTTGACTACGATGAGAATTTCTCACCCGTAGCGATGCTTAAGTCCGTCGGAATCATGCTAGCATTAGCTGTATTTTTCGATTATGAAATCTGACAGATGGATGTCAAAAACAAGTTTTCTTACCAGTTTTCGCAAGAAAGAGTTGTATGTGATACAATCAAAGTTTTGTCGATCCTAAGGATGCTAAAAGGTATGCTGGCTCCAACAATCCTTCTATGGACTAGAGCAAGCATCTCGGAGTCGGAATATATGCTTTGATGGAGTAATCAAAGCTTTTAGGTTTATACAATGTTTGCTAGAAACTTGTATTTACAAGAAAGTGAGTGGGAGCACTACAACATTTCTGATAAGTATATGTGGATGACATATTGTTGATTCGAAATGATGTAGAATTTCTGGAAAGCATAAACGGTTGTTTGAAGAGTGATTTTCAAAGGAAGACCTGGATAAAGCTGCTTACATATTGGGCATCAAGATCTATAGAGATAGATCAAAACGCCTGATGATACTTTCAAAGAACGCACACCTTGACGTGTTTTTAAAGGAGTTCAAAATAGATCAGTCAAAGAAGGGGTTCTTACCTGAGTTGTAAGGTGTGAAGTTGAGTTAGACTCGAAGATTGACCACGGCAGAAGAAAGAGGAAGGACGAAGGTTGAGGGAGTCCTGGATTAGGGGGTGTTCGGATAGCCGGACTATACCTTCAGCCGGACTCCTGGACTATGAAGATACAAGATTGAAGACTTCGTCTTGTGTCCGGAAGGGACTTTCCTTGGCGTGGAAGCAAGCTTGGCGATACGGATATTCAGATCTCCTACCATTGTAACCGACTCTATGTAACCCAAACCCTCTCCGGTGCCTATATAAACCAGAGGGTTTTAGTCAGTAGGACAATATACACATCGACAATCATACCATAGGCTAGCTTCTAGGGTTTAGCCTCTCTGATCTCGTGGTAGATCTACTCTTTTACTACCCATATCATCAATATTAATCAAGAAGGACATAGGGTTTTACCTCCATCGAGAGGGCCCGAACCTAGGTAAAACTTCGTGTCCCTTGCCTCCTGTTACCATTCGGCCTAGACGCACAGTTCGGGACCCCCTAACCGAGATCCGCCGGTTTTGACACCGACATTGGTGCTTTCATTGAGAGTTCCTCTGTGTCGTCGCCATCAGGCTCGATGGTTCCTACGATCATCAATAGCGATGCAGTCCAGGGTGAGACCTTCCTCCCCGGACAGATCTTCGTCTTCGGCGGCTTCGCACTGCGGGCCAATTCACTTGGCCATCTGGAGCAGATCGAAAGCTACGCCCCTGGCCGTCAGGTCAGATTCGGAAGTTTAAACTACATGGCTGACATCCGCGGGGACTTGATCTTCGACGGATTCGAGCCACTGCCGAGCGCGCCACACTATCCCGACGAGCATGATCTAGCTCTGCCGCCGAACAGTGCCCTGGAGGCCGCACCGGCATCGGCCCCGACCCTTAGTTCGGAGCCAACTGCGCCGATCGAGGATGGGCGGTTGGATGCCACCTCGGGGGCTGCGATCCCAACGGCGATTGAGCCAAACACCAGCACCGTACTCTGCGAGACTCGTGACTCCAAGGAGCCAGACTCCTCTCCGGACTCCAAACCCTCCGCGCCCCTGCCGATCGAATTCGATTGGGCGCCGATCATGGAGTTCACTGCCACAGACATCTTTTAGCACTCGCCTTTCGGCGATATCCTGAAGTCACTAAAGTCTCTCTCTTTATCAGGAGAGCCCTGGTCGGACTATGGTCAGCAAGGTTGGGGTACGGACGATGAAGAAACTCAAAGCGCACCCACCACCCACTTTATAGCCACTGTCGACAACTTAACCGACATGCTCGACCTCGACTCCGAAGACACCGACGGTATGAACGCCGATGAAGGAGACGATGAAGAACCAGCGCCTATTGGGCCCTGGAACGCCACCCCATCATATGACGTATACATGGTGGACACACCAAAAGATGACGACGAGGAGCGGAAGGACACATCGAAGGCTTGTTCCCTCGAAAAGCAGTCAAAACGGCGACGCAAGCGCCGCCCCAAATCCCGCCTCGACAGAAATAGCGATCACACAGACCCAGCGCTGGAGCAGGGCGAACCGCTGCTGGACAACGGCAATCCGGATATTCAAACCGAACAAACAAATCCTATCAAGGATCATGGTCCGGACGACATAACACCGGACAGGCACCCGGAGCATCAGAATGCCCGCAAAATGCTCGTTGCCACTGCGAGGAGCCTCAAAAAGCAGAAGCGAAGGCTCAAGGCCGCGCAAAACACACTCCAATTCAGATGGAGTAAAATACTCAATACAGCAGCAACGTACGGCGATGATCGCCCCTCAAAGAGCTACCCAAAGCGGAAGCTGCTACCTGAATTCGATGAGGAGGCCTCCGACCCCCCACAACCAAATATCAAAGCAGCCACCTGGTCAGATAGATGACCCCTCCATCAACACAGAATGGAATACAACGCCGCTCACAATACAACACGCGACCCATGCGAGGGCTCGCACCCAAAGGACGACGCAACAAGATCCATCTACGGACCACGCAAACGCGCCCCAGCATACAATGCAACACAACAAACATCCGAACAACGCGGCGCACCCAGCTACAGGGGTGCCGCACATCCCTTGTGTTTCACGGATGAGGTGTTAGACCATGAATTTCCAGAGGGATTCAAGCCAGTAAACATAGAGGCATACGACGGAACAACAGACCCGGGGGTCTAGATTGAGGACTACATCCTTCGTATCAATATGGCTCGAGGAGATGATCTCCACGCCATCAAGTACTTACCCCTCAAGCTCAAAGGGCCAGCTCGTTGCTAGCTCAAAGGCCTCCTCGAAAGCTCCATTGGAAGTTGGGAAGAGCTCGAAGACGCCTTTCGGGCAAATTTTCAAGGGACTTATGTCCGACCTCCGGATGCGGATGATCTAAGTCATATAACTCAACAGCCCGGAGAGTCAGCCCAAAAGCTTTGGAATAGGTTTCTTACTAAAAAGAACCAGATTGTCGACTGTCCGGATGCCGAAGCCTTAGCGGCTTTCAAGCATAGCGTCCGTGACGAATGGCTCGCCAGACACCTCGGCCAAAATAAGCTGAGAACGATGGCCGCATTAACAAACCTCATGACCCGCTTTTGCGTGGGTGAGGACAGCTGGCTAGCCAGATGCAGCACCAGCGATCCCAATACATCTGAAGTTAGAGATGGGAACGGGAAATCACGGTGCAACAGCAATAGCAAACGCCGGAATAAAGAAGACAGCACGAAGGGCACGGCAGTTAATGCCGGATTCAAAGTCTCTCGGCCAGGTCAAAAACTGCCCCCTAAAGGCACCAGGGATGAACTGTCCAGCCTCAACAAAATTCTGGACCAAGTATGTCAGATCCATAGTACACCTGGCAAACCTGCTAATCATACCCACAGAGAATGTTGGGTCTTCAAGCAGTCCGGCAAGCTCAACGCCGTACACAAGGGGGAGGATACACCAAGTGAGGACGAGGACGAACCTCCCAAGCGAGACACGGGGGAACAAAAGAAATATCCACCCGAAGTCAAAATAGTAAACGTGTTACACGTGATCAAGGGAAAAAGCAATGCGGCACTCCCAGAAAAATATACCCAAGTGCCTATCACCGCGAAGTCCTGCGACTGGTCATCTCAACCGATCACTTTCGACCATCGCGATTACTCAGCAAGTATCCGACATGCAGGATGGGCTGCCCTGGTGTTAGACCCAGTAATTGGCGGATATCACTTCACACGAGTCTTGATGGACGGCGGCAGCAGCCTAAACCTAATATATCAGGATACAATCCGTGGGATGGGGTTAGACCCAACACAAATTCGCCATAGCAACACTACCTTTAAAGGAGTAACGCCAGGCCCAGGGGCTCGTTGCACGGGCTCCCTCCTACTACAAGTTATATTCGGCTCCCCCGATAACTTCCGTCGTGAGCATTTAACTTTCCACATCGCTCCGTTTCAAAGTGGCTATCAAGCACTGCTCGGACGCGAATCTTTTGCTCGCTTCAATGCAATACCACACTACGCCTCCCTCACACTCAAGATGCCCGGTCCACGAGGCATCATTTCAGCGCACGGAAATATCAAGCGATCTCTTGGCGCCGAAGAGAGTGAGGCTGCCTTGGCAGCCGCACACTAAAAGTGCCCGGACCAGCGAAAGCATCCAATAGGTTGTCAAGACCTCAGACACAACTAATCAAGTCCGGCGCCACTACTTATACTGAATAAATGGTCACACCCCTATTTTTCAATACAAGGGGCTCCACGCACGCAGACAAGTGGCAATTTCTTCTCATCTTGAATTACACATGGTTAATTTAGAAAACTAACTTTTTGCACGATAACTTTTTCACCCAAATTCCTCTCTTTTACAGACGATCATCGTGCTACACCCGTCCAGGATACGGCACAACGGAGACACAGGCGCAGACGTGCAGCAGGGACCCGCCCCAATGATTCTTTTTAGATTAAGACCCTGCGTAAACCTTTTTTACTGTCTCTTGTTGATACATATCCACCGTTGAGAAGGATGCTGACGTCTTGGCATGTGGCCACGCCAGAACACTGCACGTACCTGGACACAAGGGGCTTCTTACAAAGGCCATTCTTTAGCCCGGTTTATACCACAAAGACCGAATACCTTAGGGAGTGTTCGGCGGCGCGAGTTTGGCCCTATATGCATCAGCTCCGAATCATTGTCTTTGGTCAAATTTTGGGTTTTCCCGGCTCCTGTGTTTTGGTGCCTTACGTTCCGCTTTACCGGCTAAGGTAGCACGAGGAGAACTACTGTTATTGTGCCCTAGTTCATCCGGACGAGCACCGTAGTAGAGAAAGCCGAAAACTGACTGTCATGATATAGCGTGAGACTGGTCAACCACTCGACAACCTATGGGAATGTTAGAATTCCTCTGCCTTAACGAAGGGCCGTTTCCCGGCCAGGCATGTACGCACCCCGGGATCGGGAGAGTGCGGAGCCACCAGGGGCTATCTAGTAGCCCCACTGTCAAACTCCTATGGCTAAGTGAAAGTGTTAAAGCATTATAGTCCGGTCGCCTCGCTCGCTCCGCTATCACCTCCTTTATAGGACCAAGATGTTGGGTTAAGAGTGAACACGTGTCTTTGCGAGCACCTCCGCATTATATGCGTGGGGGTTGAAGCCGACGACTGCAATCTTTCAGGTTATACACATGTATACATAAACGGCCGCCCAGGAGGCATCACATTACTTTCAGGCAAAAGTATAAAAGTAGCCTTATGAAAATTAATAAAAGCATTTCGCTTACAATGAGATTACATATCACTCAAACATAATATTTTTTGAGCACTGGGTCTCTATCAAACGAGTGAAGGAAATATGCCCTAGAGTCAATAATAAAGTTATTATTTATTTCCTTATTTCATGATGAATGTTTATTATTCATGCTAGAATTGTATTAACTGGAAACATAATACATGTGTGAATACATAGACAACCAGAGTGTCACTAGTATGCCTCTACTTGACTATCTCGTTAATCAAAGATGGTTATGTTTCCTAACCATGAACAAAGTGTTGTTATTTGATTAACGAGGTCACATCATTAGTTGAATGATCTGATTGACATGACCCATTCCATTAGCTTAGCACCCGATCGTTTAGTATGTTGCTATTGCTTTCTTCATGACTTATACATGTTCCTATGACTATGAGATTATGCAACTCCCGTTTGCCGGAGGAACACTTTGGGTGCTACCAAACGTCACAACATAACTGGGTGATTATAAAGGAGCATTACAGGTGTCTCCAAAGGGAGATGTTGGGTTGGTGTATTTCGAGATTAGGATTTGTCACTCCGATTGTCGGAGAGGAATCTCTGGGCCCTCTCGGTAATGCACATCACATAAGCCTTGCAAGCATTACAACTAATATGTTAGTTGTGAGATGATGTATTACGGAACGAGTAAAGAGACTTGCCGGTAACGATATTGAACTAGGTATTGGATACCGACGATCGAATCTCAGGCAAGTAACATACCGATGACAAAGGGAACAACGTATGTTGTTATGCGGTCCGACCGATAAAGATCTTCGTAGAATATGTAGGAGCCAATATGGGCATCCAGGTCCGTAGGGTTCGCACGCTTAAGGTTACGATGACAGTTATATTATGAGTTTATGCATTTTGATGTACCGAAGGTTGTTCGGAGTCCGAGATGAGATCGCAGACATGACGAGGAACTCCGGAATGGTCCAGAGATAAAGTTTGATATATATGATAATAGTGTTTGGTCACCGGAAGGGTTCCGGAAATCACCGGAAGGGGTTCCGGATGTTTCCCGAAATGTTTGGGTACGAGAACACTTTATTTGGGCCAAAGGGGAAAGCCCACAAGGTTTTTGGAAAGCGCAAAAGGGAGTTTTGCGGAGTCCAGGGGCCAGACGCCAGGGTCCCTGGCGTCTGGGTCCAGACGCCAGGATCCCTAGCGTCTGGCCCTGGAGTCCGAGAAGGACTCTTGCCTATCGGGTGAAACCGACTTTGTGGAGACTTTTACTCCAAGTTTCGACCCGAGGGCTCAAGATATAAATAGAGGGGCAGGGCTAGCACCAAAGACAGATCAAGAAACACAAGTTGATCCACGTGATCTATTCCTTAGCCGTGTGCGGTGGCCCCAGCCACCATAGTCCTCGATAATACTGTAGCGGAGTTTAGGCGAAGCCCTGCTGCTGTAGTGCATCAAGATCGTCACCACGCCGTCGTGCTGACGGAACTCTTCCCCGACACTTTGCTGGATCGGAGTCCGGGGATCGTCATCGAGCTGAACGTGTGCTCGAACTCGGAGGTGCCGTAGTTTTGGTGCTTGATCGGTTGGATCGTGAAGACGTACGACTACTTCCTCTACGTCGTGTCATCGCTTCCGCAGTCGGTCTACGTGGGTACATAGACAACACTCTCCCCTCTCGTTGCTATGCATCACATGATCTTGCGTGTGCGTAGGAAATTTTTTAAACTTACTACGAAACCCAACAGTGGCATCCGAGCCTAGGTTTTATATGTTGATGTTATATGCACGAGTAGAACACAAGTGAGTTGTGGGCGATATAAGTCATACTGCCTACCAGCATGTCATACTTTGGTTCGGCGGTATTGTTGGATGAAGCGGCCCAGACCGACATTACGCGTACGCTTACGCGAGACCGGTTCTCCCGACGTGCTTTGCACAGAGGTGGCTTGTGGGTGACAGTTTCTCCAACTTTAGTTGAACCAAGTGTGGCTACGCCCGGTCCTTGCGAAGGTTAAAACGGAGTCTATTTGACAAACTATCGTTGTGGTTTTGATGCATAGGTGAGATTGGTTCTTGCTTAAGCCCATAGCAGCCATGTAAAACTTGCAACAACAAAGTAGAGGACGTCTAACTTGTTTTTGCAGGGCATGTTGTGATGTGATATGGTCAAGACATGATGCTGAATTTTATTGTATGAGATGATCATGTTTTGTAACCGAGTTATCGGCAACTGGCAGGAGCCTTATGGTTGTCGTTTTATTGTATGCAATGAAATCGCGATGTAATGCTTTACTTTATTACTAAGCGGTAGTGATAGTCATGGAAGCACAAGCTTGGCGAGACGACAACGATGCTACGATGGAGATCAAGGTGTCACGCCGGTGACGATGGTGATCACAACGGTGTTTCGGAGATGGAGATCACAAGCACAAGATGATGACCATATCATATCACTTATATTGATTGCATGTGATGTTTATCCTTTTATGCATCTTATCTTGCTTTGATTGATGGTAGCATTATAAGATGATCTCTCACTAAATTATCAAGAAGTGTTCTCCCTGAGTATGCACCGTTGCGAAAGTTCTTCGTGCTGAGACACCACGTGATGATCGGGTGTGATAGGTTCTACGCTCAAATACAACGGGTGCAAAACAGTTGCACACGCGGAATACTCAGGTTATACTTGACGAGCCAAGCATGTACAGATATGGCCTCGGAACACGGAGACCGAAAGGTCGAGCGTGAATCATATAGTAGATATGATCAACATAGTGATGTTCACCAATGAAACTACTCCATCTCACGTGATGATTGGACATGGTTTAGTTGATTTGGATCACGTAATCACTTAGAGGATTAGAGGGATGTCTATCTAAGTGGGAGTTCTTAAGTAATATGATTAATTGAACTTTAATTTATCATGAACTTAGTCCTGGTAGTATTAGCATATCTATGTTGTGGATCAATAGCTCGCGTTGTTGCTTTCATATGTTTATTTTGATATGTTCCTAGAAAAAATTGTGTTGAAAAATGTTAGTAGCAAAGATGCGGATTGGATCCGTGATCTGAGGTTTATCCTCATTGCTGCACAGAAGAATTATGTCCTTGATGCACTGCTAGGTGACGGGCCTATAGCAGGAGCAGATGCAGACGTTGTGAACGTTTGGCTGCTCAATATGATGACTACTTGATAGTTTAGTGCACCATGCTTAACAGCTTAAAATCGGGACTTCAAAGACGTTTTGAACGTCATGGAGCATATGAGATGTTCCAGGAATTAAAGTTAATATTTCAAGCAAATACCCGAGTTGAGAGATATGAAAGTCTCCAACAAGTTCTATAGCTAAAAGATGGAGGAGAATCGCTCAACTAGTGAGCATGTGCCCAGATTGTCTGAGTACAACAATCGCTTGAATCAAGTGGGAGTTAATCTTCCAGATAAGATAGTGATTGACAGAATTCTCTAGTCACCATCACCAAGTTAGTAGAACTTTGTGATAAACTATGATATGCAAGGGATAACGGAAACGATTCCCAAGCTCTTCGTAATGCGGAAATTGACGAAGGTAGAAATCGAGAAAAACATCAAGTGTTGATGGTAAACAAGACCACTAGTTTCAAGAAAAGGGCAGAGGGAAGAAGGGGAACTTCAAGAAGAACAGCAAGCAAGTTGCTGCTCAAGTGAAGAAGCCCGAGTCTGGTCCTAAGCCTGAGACTAAGTGTTTCTACTGCAAAGGGACTGCTCACTGGAAGCGGAACTACCCCAAGTGATTGGCAGATAAGAAGGATGGCAAAGTGAACATAAGTATATTTGATATACATGTTATTGATGTGTACTTTACTAGTGTTTATAGCAACCCCTCAGTATTTGATACTAGTTCAGTTGCTAAGATTAGTAACTCGAAACGGGGGTTGCAGAATAAACAGAGACTAGTTAAGGGTAAAGTGACGATGTGTGTTGGAAGTGGTTCCAAGATTGATATGATCATCATCGCACACTCCCTATACTTTCGGGATTAGTGTTGAACCTGAATAAGTGTTATTTGGTGTTTGCGTTAAGCATGAATATGATTTGATCATGTTTATTGTGATACGGTTATTCATTTAAGTAAGAGAATAAATTGTTGTTCTGTTTACATGAATAAAACCTTATATGGTTACACACCCAATGAAAATAGTTCGTTGGATCTCGATCGTAGTGATTCACATAATCATAATATTGAAACCAAAAGATGCAAAGTTAATAATGATAGTGCAACTTATTTGTAGCACTGCCGTTTAGGTCATATTGGTGTAAAGCGCATGAAGAAACTCCATGCTGATGGGATTTTGGAATCACTTGATTATGAATCACTTGATGCTTGCGAACCATGCCTCATGGGCAAGATGACTAAGACTCTGTTCTCCGGAGCGAGCAACTGACTTATTGGAAATAATACATACTGATGTATGCGGTCCGATAAGTGTTAAGGCTCACGGCAAGTATCGTTATTTTCTGAACTTCACAGATGATTTGAGCAGACATGGGTATATCTACTTGATGAAACATAAGTCTGAAACATTTGAAAAGTTCAAAGAATTTCAGAGTGAAGTGGGAAATAATCGTGACAAGAAAATAAAAGTTTCTACGATCTGATCGCGGAGACAAATATTTGAGTTACGAGTTTGGTCTTCAATTAAAACAATGTGGAATAGTTTCACAAAATCATGCCACATGGAACACCATAGCATAATGGTGTGTCCGAACGTCATAACCGTACTTTATTGGATATAGTGCAATCTATGATGTCTCTTACCGATCTATCACTATCGTTTTGGGGTTATGCATTAGAGACAGTTGCATTCACGTTAAATAGGGTACCATCTAAATCCGTTGAGACGACACCGTATGAACTATGGTTTGGCAAGAAACCTAAGCTGTCGTTTCTTAAAGTTTGGGACTGCGATGCTTATGTGAAAAAGTTTTAACATGATAAGCTCGAACCCAAATCGGAGAAGTAAATCTTCATAGGATATCCAAAGGAAACTATTGGATACACCTTCTATCACAGATCTGAAGGCAAGACTTTTCTTGCTAAATTCGGAAACTTTCTAGAGAAGGAGTTTCTCTCGAAAGAAGTGAGTGGGAGGAAAGTAGAAAACTTGATAAGGTAATTGTACCTTCTCCCTTATTGGAAAGTAGTTCATCACAGAAATCTGTTCTTGTGACTACTACACCAATTAGTGAGGAAGCTAATGATGATGATCATGTAACTTCAGATCAAGTTACTACCGAATCTTGTAGGTAAACCAGAGTGAGATCCGCACCAGAGTGGTACGGTAATCCTGTTCTGGAAGTCGTGTTACTAGACCATGACGAACTTGCGAACTATGAGGAAGCGATGATGAGCCCAGATTCCGCAAAATGGTTTGAAGCCATGAATCTAAGATATGATCCATGTATGAGAACAAAGTATGGACTTTGATGGATTTGCCCGATGATCGGCAAGCCATAGAAAATAAATGGATCTTCAAGAGGAAGACAGACGCTGATAGTAGTGTTACTATCTACAAAGCTAGAATTGTCGAAAAAAGGTTTTCGACAAGTTCAAGGTGTTGACTACGATGAGAGATTCTCACTCGTATCTATGCTTGAAGTCTGTCCGAATCATGTTAGCAATTGCCGCATTTTATGAAATCTGGCAAATGGATAAACAAAACTGAATTCCTTAATGGATTTAATAAAGAAGAGTTGTGTACGATGCAACTAGAAGGTTTTGTCAAATCCGAAAGGTGCTAACAAAATGTGCAAGCTCCAGCGATCCATCTATGGACTGGTGCAAGCATCTCGGAGTTGGAATATACGCTTTGATGAGTTGATCAAAGCATATAGTTTTATACAGACTTGCGGTGAAGCCTGTATTTACAAGAAAAGTGAGTGGGAGCACTACAACATTTCTGATAAGTATATGTGATTGACATATTGTTGATCGGAAATAATGTAGAATTATTCTGTAAAGCATAAAGGAGTGTTTGAAAGGAATTTTTCAAAGAAAGACTTCGGTGAAGCTGCTTACATATTGAGCTTCAAGATCTATAGAGATAGATCAAGACGTTTGATAAGTTTTTTCAATGAGTACATACCTTGACAAGATTTTGAAGTAGTTCAAAATGGAGCGGTCAAAGAAAGAGTTCTTGCCTGTATTACAAGGTGTGAAGTTGAGTAAGACTCAAAGCCCGACCACGGCAGAAGATAGAAAGAGAATGAAAGTCATTCCCTATGCCTTAGCCATAGGTTCTATAAAGTATGTCATGCTGTATACCAGATCTATTGTATACCCTGCACTGATTTGGCAAGGGAGTACAATAGTGATCTAGGAGTAGATCACTGGACAGCGGTCAGAATTATCCTTAGTAAAATAAGGATATGTTTCTCGATTATGGACGTGACAAAAGGGTTTGTCGTAAACGGTTACGTCGATGCAAGTTTTTGACACTGATCCAGATGATTCTAAGTCTCAATCTGGATACATATTGAAAGTGGGAGCAATTAGCTAGAGTAGTTCTGTGCAGAGCATTGTAGACATAGAATTTTGCAAAATACATACGGATCTGAATTTGGCAGGCCCGTTGACTAAGATTCTCTCACAAGCAAAACATGATCACACCTTAGTACTCTTTGGGTGTTAATCACATAGCGATGTGAACTAGATTACCGAATCTAGTAAGCCTTTGGGTGTTGGTCACTTGACGATCTGAACTATGGGTGTTAATCACATGATGATGTGAACTATCGATGTTAATCACATGGTGATGTGATCTAGATTATTGACTCTAGTGCAAGTGGGAGACTGAAGGAAATATGCCCTAGAGGCAATAATAAAGTTATTATTTATTTCCTTATTTCATGATGAATGTTTATTATTCATGCTAGAATTGTATTAACCGGAAACATAATACATGTGTGAATACATAGACAACCAGAGTGTCACTAGTATGCCTCTACTTGACTAGCTCGTTAATCAAAGATGGTTATGTTTCCTAACCATGAACAAAGTGTTGTTATTTGATTAACGAGGTCACATCATTAGTTGAATGATCTGATTGACATGACCCATTCCATTAGCTTAGCACCCGATCGTTTAGTATGTTGCTATTGCTTTCTTCATGACTTATACATGTTCCTATGACTATGAGATTATGCAACTCCCGTTTGCCGGAGGAACACTTTGGGTGCTACCAAACGTCACAACGTAACTGGGTGATTATAAAGGAGCATTACAGGTGTCTCCAAAGGTAGATGTTGGGTTGGCGTATTTCGAGATTAGGATTTGTCACTCCGATTGTCGGAGAGGTATCTCTGAGCCCTCTCGGTAATGCACATCACATAAGCCTTGCAAGCATTACAACTAATATGTTAGTTGTGAGATGATGTATTACGGAACGAGTAAAGAGACTTGCCGGTAACGAGATTGAACTAGGTATTGGATACCGATGATCGAATCTCGGGCAAGTAACATACCGATGACAAAGGGAACAACGTATGTTGTTATGCGGTCTGACCGATAAAGATCTTCGTAGAATATGTAGGAGCCAATATGGGCATCCAGGTCCCGCTATTGGTTATTGACCGGAGACATGTCTCGGTCATGTCTACATTGTTCTCGAACCCGTAGGGTCCGCACGCTTAAGGTTACGATGACAGTTATATTATGAGTTTATGTATTTTGATGTACCGAAGGTTGTTCGGAGTCCGAGATGAGATCACGGACATGACGAGGAACTCCGGAATGGTCCGGAGATAAAGATTGATATATATGATAATAGTGTTTGGTCACCGGAAGGGTTCCAGAAATCACCGGAAGTGGTTCCGGATGTTTCCAGAAATGTTTGGGTACGAGAACTCTTTATTTGGGCCAAAGGGGAAAGCCCACAAGGTTTTTGGAAAGCGCAAAAGGGAGTTTTGCGGAGTCCAGGGGCCAGACGCTAGGGTCCCTGGCGTCTGGGTCCAGACGCCGGGATCCCTGGCGTCTGGCCCTGGAGTCCGAGATGGACTCTTGCCTATCGGGTGAAACCGACTTTGTGGAGAATTTTACTCCAAGTTTCGACCCCAGGGCTCAAGATATAAATAGAGGGGCAGGGCTAGCACCAAAGACAGATCAAGAAACACAAGTTGATCCACGTGATCTATTCCTTAGCCGTGTGCGGCGGCCCCAGCCACCATAGTCCTCGATAATACTGTAGCGGAGTTTAGGCGAAGCCCTGCTGCTGTAGTGCATCAAGATCGTCACCACGCCGTCGTGCTGACGGAACTCTTCCCCGACACTTTGCTGGATCAGAGTCCGGGGATCGTCATCGAGCTGAACGTGTGCTCGAACTCGGAGGTGCCGTAGTTTCGGTGCTTGATCGGTTGGATCATGAAGACGTACGACTACTTCCTCTACGTTGCGTCAACGCTTCCGCAGTCGGTCTGCGTGGGTACGTAGACAACACTCTCCCCTCTCGTTGCTATGCATCACATGATCTTGCGTGTGCGTAGGAATTTTTTTGAAATTACTACGAAACCCAACAACGAGCACCCTCAAGAACTTCCTCAAAGTAGTGCTCAGCAGCCCTTCGACCTATGGCCGAATCCTGCGCTGCAACAGTGGTAGCATCCATCTCTACCCAGTATGCTTTAGCACGGGCAAAGGCCATTCGTGCGCCTTCTATGCACGCCGACCTCTTCATCGCATTTATGCGCGGCACCACATCAAGGAACTGATGCACCAAGCTGAAATAGCTGCTCGGTTTTGACCTTTCCGGCCATAGCTGATCCACAACAGACCTCATGGAGAGTCCGGACAACCTATTTAGTTCGGCCCATTCGGCTAATTGGTCAGTCAATGAAAGCGGACGCTCGGGAGAAAGGAATTGTTTCCAAAACAGCTGGTCTACTTCACGGTTCGTCTGACTCTGGAAGTACTTGGCCGCATCGGCAGCGCTCGCCGCCAAATCCATAGCCGATCCGGAGGGGCATACCGTGGATCTCCGAACTTCCTCTGCAACATAAAGGATTTCCCAGCTACAATATCCCCGGCTTCCCACAGCTCCTCCTTCTTTGCCCTCATAGCAGAGCGGAGGTCTTTTCCCGTTGCAGCAGCCTTCTCAAGGTCCGATGCCTTCGCCTGGTTTTCCTTTTCTAGAACCCGGCAACGGTCGACGGCGGCTTTTAATTCTACGGCCATATTGGCCATCTTATCCCGGCTCTCGCCATGCGCGGCCTTCTCAGCTCGCTACTCTTTGGCCGCCTTCAAAGCAGCCGCATTACCCAATTTCGCTTGTTCCTTGGCTCGGGCATGTTCCGCCCACAAGGCTTCAACAGTGGCAGCTCCATCTGCAGTCATAACATGTTAAATATACTGGCTTCATGCTGCCCTTACTATGCGGCGTTTAACAGATAATAACACTTACCCTGTGCCTCGTCAAGCCTTTTGTTAACAAGCTCGATGTCGGCGTCTGCCGCATCCAACTGCCGTCTTAAATGGGCAAACTCACTAGTCCGGCTAGCCGCCGGAGCTTCCATCACCTGCTCATAGAGGCAGTGTGGTTACTACCTGGGATTATGATCCTCTGATCGTCGTCGTTCCCAACGACAACCAGAGTCTCAGGGGCTACTATCTACACAGGGCACACTTAGCATGTGTAGGATTATCATACATTATTTTACATACCTCAAAACCTGTCAGTAGACTCATAAAATCTTTATGCAATCCGCTTTCGGCGGACGAGATTCTCTCCATCACCGTATTCATCAGCACACGGTGTTCATCTGAGATGGCCGCTCGCCCCACCAACTCCCTCAGAACATCCGACCGCACACCAGACGGTGTCGGACTCGTTTGTCTGCTCTCATCGGGAGCCGGACACTAGGAGCTTCGGGGGTCGACGGGATTATCTTCTGGCCTCTCCGGACTCGGAGAGGCCCTCCGTGACGACACTTCAGGGTCGCCCGCTTCCGGAGCGGAGGAGTCCGGAGGAGGCGTTTCGCTCTCCATCATCTCTGGAAGAAGATCCCCCGAAGACGAGCTCATCTGAGAGGGGCTAAGGCCGGAACTGCAAAGATATATGCAGTGGTTATTTTCTCAGAAGAAAAGACGGCATATCTATACTATTAAGGTATTTTGGGTCACTTACGACTCGTGGGAGAATCGATCCCCCTGCGGACTTTGTGCGGCAACTGCACCCCCCGGGGTAGGACCCTCTGTGGGAGACTTCTTCTCCCTTTTGGAAGCTTCAGCTTCCGAATCCCCAGACGCAATCCTTTTCCTCTTCTGGTCGTCTTCCTTCATGGAGACGCTCGCTCCCTCGGCTAGAGCGGCCAGCGTTGGGGGCCCGCGACCGCCCGCATTTTCCTTCAAGGGCTCCGGGCAAGGTGCGGTCTGGAGCATCTTTTCCAATACCGGATTCTCCAAACCCTCAGGGAGGGGGGCCGAGCACCGAATCAACTTTGCCTTCGTTAGCCAGTCCTGGTCAAAAAGCGAACTCTCAGAAATAACTTCGCATCAAAGGAGAGGTAGTACGTTCGGTCGGAAGATGCCTTACCTGTTCGGCGGCGCGGTTACTACTCAGGCCCACGTCCTCGGTGATTTCTGGACACTCCACTTGAGGTCCGAAGAACGACTTGTACATCTCCTCGTGCGTCAGGCCGAGGAAATTTTGAATGGCGCGCGGTCCCTCGGGATTGAACTCCCACAATCGAAGAGGCCGGCGTTTGCAAGGCTGGACTTGACGAACCAACATAACTTGTGTTACCGCAACCAAACTGAGATCTCCATTAAAGAGATCTTGAATGCGGCTTTGCAGTATAGGCACGTCCTTGGCTGGACCCCAGCTCAATCCTCTGCTAATCCATGACATCAGTTGTGGTGGAGGGCCCGGGCGGAAAACAGGGGCGGCCGCCCACTTGGCACTTCTAGGAGCCGTGATGTAGAACCACTCCTGTTGCCACAATTCAGACACCTCTGGAATGCAACCTTTGGGCCATGCAGCTCCCGTCACCTTGTATTGAGGCACCTCCACACGCCGCATGTTGCCCCTTGATCATCTTCGGCTTTACTTCAAAAGTCTTGAGCCATAGGCCAAAGTGAGGGGTAACCCGGAGGAAGGCCTCGCACACAACAATAAATGTCGTGATATGAAGAAAGGAGTCTGGATCTAGATCATGGAAATCTAGCCCGTAGTAAAACATCAAGCCCCTGACAAAAGGATCCAATGCAAGGCCTAGACCTCGGAGGAAGTGGGAGACGAACACGACGCTCTCGTTGGGTTTGGGGAAGGGGACGGCCTGCCCCCGGGGAGGTAGCCGATGCAGAATCTCGGCGGTCAGATATTTGGCCTCCCTCAACTTTTTGACGTCTTCTTTCGTGACGGAGGAAGGCACCCATCAGCCTTGAAGGCTAGATCCGGACATGACTGAAGGTTCGGAGCACCTGACCTGAACTTTGGGCGTTTGAGCTTGAGGTGGGGGAAGGATTCGATTGAGCACGGGAGGGAAAAATAAAAAGCCTCGTCCCTTTATAAAGAGGGTGAATATCGAGCGTCCTCTCCATCTCCGTTTGGACTTGCCTATAATCTAGGAGTCCTAGAAGCGGTTGGGTTACCCACGCCCGTATTGATGAGAATCCCGGAATAAGGGGACACGATCTCTGCTTTGACAAGACATGCCAAGGAAACCGCCTCGCATGACGCGCTGAGGTGAGATAATGAAACGACTCGGATAAAGGCTTGGCCGTGGTGTGTCACACTACGGAATACGTCAGCAGATTAGATTTGTGTAAATATTATTCTCTCTATGGCAATATGTGGAAAACTTATTTTGCAGAGCCGGACACTATCTTTGTGTTTAAAATCTTCTATGAAGTACTAGGAGGAGGAACCCGCCTTGCAATGCCGAAGACAATCTGCGTGCCGGACTCATCGTCATTGAAGCCTGGTTCAGGGGCTACTGAGGGAGTCCTGGATTAGGGGGTGTTCGGATAGCCGGACTATACCTTCAGCCGGACTCCTGGACTATGAAGATATAAGATTGAAGACTTCGTCCCGTGTCCGGAAGGGACTTTCCTTGGCATGGAAGCAAGCTTGGCGATATGGATATTCAGATCTCCTACCATTGTAACCGACTCGATGTAACCCTAACCCTCTCCAGTGCCTATATAAACCGGAGGGTTTTAGTCCGTAGGACAATATACACATCAACAATCATACCATAGGCTAGCTTCTAGGGTTTAGCCTCTCTGATCCCGTGGTAGATCTACTCTTGTACTACCCATATCATCAATATTAATCAAGCAGGACATAGGGTTTTACCTCCATCGAGAGGGTCCCAACCTGGGTAAAACTTCGTGTCCCTTGCCTCCTGTTACCATCCGGCCGAGACGCACAGTTCGGGGCCCCCTACCCGAGATCCGCCTGTTTTGACACCGGCAAAGGTCTTCCCCTATGCTTTTGTCATAGGCTCTATACAGTATGCCATGCTGAGTACCGCACCAGATGTGTGCCTTGCCACATGTCTGGCAAGAGGGTACAAAGGTGATCTAGGAGTGGATCACCAGATAGCGGTCAAAATTATCCTTAGAGGAATAAGGAAATGTTTCTCGGTTATGGAGGTGATAAAGAGTTCGACGTAAAGAGTTACGTCGATGCAAGCTTGACACCTATCCGGATAGCTCTGAGTAGAGATACCGGATACGTATAATGGAGCAACAATTTGGAATAGCTCCAAGTGGAATGTGGTAGCATCATCTACGATATGACATAGAGTTTTGCGAAGTACATAGGGATCTGAATATGGCAGACCCGTTGACTACAACCTCTCTCACAAGCATAACATGATCAAACTCAGAACTCATTGAGTGTTAATCACATACTGATGTGAACTAGATTAGTGACTCTAGTAAACTCTTTGGATGTTGGTCACATGGCGATGTGACCTGTGAGTGTTAATCACATGGCGATGTGAACTAGATTATTGACTCTAGTGCAAGTGGGAGACTGTTGGAAATATGCCCTAGAGGCAATAATAAATTAGTTATTATTATATTTCATTGTTCATGATAATCGTTTATTATCCATGCTAGAATTGTATTGATAGGAAACTCAGATACATGTGTGGATACATAGACAACACCATGTCCCTAGTAAGCCTCTAGTTGACTAGCTCGTTGATCAATAGATGGTTACGGTTTCCTAACCATGGACATTGGATGTCGTTGATAATGGGATCACATCATTAGGAGAATGATGTGATGGACAAGACCCAATCCTAAGCCTAGCACAAGATCGTGTAGTTCGTATGCTAAAGCTTTTCTAATGTCAAGTATCATTTCCTTAGACCATGAGATTGTGCAACTCCCGGATACCGTAGGAGTGCTTTGGGTGTGCCAAACGTCACAACGTAACTGGGTGGCTATAAAGGTGCACTACGGGTATCTCTGAAAGTGTTTGTTGGGTTGGCACGAATCGAGACTGGGATTTGTCACTCCGTGTAAACGGAGAGGTATCTCTGGGCCCACTTGGTAGGACATCATCATAATGTGCACAATGTGACCAAGGAGTTGATCACGGGATGATATGTTACAGAACGAGTAAAGAGACTTGCCGGTAACGATATTGAACAAGGTATCGGGATACCGACGATCGAATCTCGGGCAAGTATCGTACCGATAGATAAAGGGAATTGTATACGGGATTGATTGAATCCTTGACATCGTGGTTCATCCGATGAGATCATCATGGAGCATGTGGGAGCCAACATGGGTATCCAGATCCCGCTGTTGGTTATTGACCGGAGAGTTGTCTCGACCATGTCTGCATGACTCCCGAACCCGTAGGGTCTACACACTTAAGGTTCGATGATGCTAGGGTTATAGGGAAAGTATGTGCGCGGTTACCGAATGTTGTTCGGAGTCTCGGATGAGATCTCGGACGTCACGAGGAGTTCCGGAATGGTCCGGAGGTAAAGATTGATATATAGGAAGTATGGTTTTGGCCATCAAAAGTGTTCCGGGCATCACCGGTAGTGTACCGGGACCACCGGAGGGGTCCGGGGGTCCACCCGGAGGGCCCATGGGCCTCGGAGGCATACATGGGCCAAGTGTGAGAAGGGACCAGCCCCTAGGTGGGCTGGGGTGCCTCCCCACCAAGGCCCATGCGCCTAGAGAGAAGAGGGGGCAAACCCTAAGGGCAGATGAGCCCTAAGGCCCATGCCTGGTGCGCCTCCCTCTCCCCCCCTCCCACTTGGCCGCCACCCCAGATGGGGATTGGGGCTGCCGCCACCCCTAGGGTGGAAACCCTAGGTGGGGGCGCAGGCCTACCTCTCCCCCTATATATAGTGGAGGTAAAGGGGCAGCCCAACACGCGAAGTTCTTCCCCTGTTGGCGCGGCCCTACCCCTCTCCCTCCTCGTCTCTCGTAGTGCTTGGCGAAGCCCTGCTGGAGTCCCGCGCTCCTCCACCACCACCACGCCGTCGTGCTGCTGCTGGACGGAGTCTTCCCCAACCTCTCTTTCTCCCCTTGCTGGATCAAGGCGTAGGAGACGTCACAGGGCTGCATGTGTGTGGAACGCTGAGGCGCCGTTGTTCGGCGCTTAGATCGGAATCAACCGCGATCTGAATCGCTACGAGTACGACTCCTTCATCTGCGTTCTTGCAACGCTTCTGCTTAGCGATCTACAAGGGTATGTAGATGCACTCTCCTTCCCCTCGTTGCTAGATTACTCCATAGATTGATCTTGGTGATGCGTAGAAAATTTTAAATTTCTGCTACGGTCCCCAACACCCTTGGGGCAGGAACGCCACCGTCCGTGCCGGTCTTCGTCATGCTGTTGGGTTCTTCACCTACTTCGAGCACCGCCGTCGCGCTCCTAACCTAGCCGCCTCTGTCAGGCCGCCGCTCTTCTTTTGCCACCGCCGCCGCTACCAACATAGCTGCTGCCTCCGCCCGTCCACCTCCTTTGTCTTCGAACAGCACCGGCCCGTTGCCAGCGTCACCGTCATCTACCCCGACCACTTCGCCTACTCCGACAACCGCAGGCGACATCGGCCCCGCGCTGATTGACGCCGCAACCGTCGTCGAGTCCTTCTCTGCTGGCCTTTCCGACTCCTCCGACATGGCGTATAGCTTGTGCAGGTCCTTGTCTATGCATGCCCGGTGCTGGCAACACCGATGCGTGCCTTCGTCCACGACGTGTCCCCGGGCCTGGCAAGCCTGGTGCAGCGCTTCGTCAACTTCGTCTTCGTCCGTCTACACATGCTCGGTGCTGCCAACATGATGCGTGCCTTCGTCTACGATGTGTCCCCGGGCTTGGCAAACCCGCCGCGACACGTCGTCAACAACATCTTCTTCCCGGCGCACCAGTACTTCGACACCACCCTCGGCTCTCGGCTACATCGACAAATTGCACAAAGGGTTACCGCCTTGCTTGAGCAATCTCGTCTGTTTTCACTCCAGCCACGACTCCGTGATGCGTCGACCGTTACGATTGTGGGTGGGTGTCCGTCGGCTTGCCTTCGGATTCTTCTCCAGTCTCACCGTCTGCGTCGCTACCGTTGTGACTGTAGGGGGGTGTTAAGGTGATGTTTGGTTCTCTAGTCCTAGGACTTTTTCTAGTCCCGATTAAAAAGTCCCTCCCTGTTTGTTTTCAGAGACTAAAAAGTCCCTAATCCCTTCCTAGAGGTTATTAAATGACCATGTTGCCCCTAGTATATAAAAAAATAACAATTAAACAACACCATGGGGTGGCGGGCCAATGGGTGCATGGAGGGGCATTGTTGGAAAAGTCCCAAAAAGTCCCAAAAGACTCTTCTTGAGAGTCTTCTTCATTTAGTCCCAAATGCCTAGTTTAGTCCCTAAAAAGTCCATCCCGTTTGGTAAAAAGTTTCTAAGAGGGACTTTTTCTGGTCCCTACACAAAAAAGTCCCTGTAAATAAACCCCCCCTAAGTAACGTGATTGTATTAGGAAATATAGGTTAGACAAGGAAATATTCTAGATTGCCTTGTACTCCAAATAGATCATGCACTTCTATATATATGTCCACGAGGCTCAAGCAATACAACAACAATTTCACCAAATCTTTCTCTCTCTTCTAACCGTCTTAAAAAGAGGGGAAGAAAGGGAAGGAGATAGGATGAGGCTGTGAGAGTCGAGGATAGAGAGGACGCTTTTTTCTTCTCGGACCGAGGTGCCGTGAAACAGAAGAGAGAGAGGTGCTCTTTGTAAGAGAAAAAGGAAGCAGAGGAAGAGACGTGATATAAGAGAGAAGTTAAATAAAGTATAGTTTACTTTTTAGCTGTGCCGCTGTTCTTCATTGGGCCATTCAACGTTGCAGCACCAGTCACATCTATGAACCACGCTGGAAAATAGGTGCCTAGTGCTACCCTGTTTGAAGAGTCAAATAGGCTTGTGGATCGCAATACCTCTTGACAGGCCCGTCGCAGTTTGTCCACTAAATAAAGCCTCCTATCATGCAAAAAAGATAAAAATAAAGCCTGCTAATTACCTGGTAGAGGAAAACGTCTGCACCAGAAAAGTTGCTAGCACCAACGTGACCTCGATGGACGAACCGGATAACCGGGTGTCGGGGCACCCAAGTTCCGTCACACCTTTCCGCTTACAAAAACACATTCTACTTTTGATTCTTTGGCATTTCACCTTAAAACCTGGCGCCTAATAAATGTGAATGGACCAAGGAATTGCTGTAAAACGAGATTCTATCGTGACCTTTTCTCAGCAAAGGTTTCTGAGTTAGGTTCAAATCAACACAAGGACAACGCCCTTCATGAATTCAGGTTTTCTGTGGCTAGCATACACTAGCTGGGCAAAAGTGTGGCGACACGCCGCACCCTGAAAATGCACCCGAGGGTATTCATCGTTTATTTGGTTAAAACAAATCTTATTTAATCCTTTTTGGTGTTTACTTTTATTGGGATCATTTGCTTCAGCCCAAGGATTAGGGAGGAGTGGGTTTCCGTGATTTCCGGATGTTTAATCAAGCATTATTGGCACGTTAAGCATGGAGATTATTAAGTAAGCCTGACAGTTTGTGTGCTCAAGTATTAAAAGCGAGGTATTATCCAGCGGGTAAGTTGGGGGATACAGTTTTTCTGGGAATGCATCTTCGTCATGGCAAGCTATCAGTTATGGTTTGGGGCTATTGAAGAAGGGATTGGTGTGGAGAGTTGGAAACCGGAGAAGCATTCGAGTTTGGCGTGATAACTGGATTCCTAGACCTTTTTCATATAAGCCAATATCCCTCAAGGAAGGTGTCGTATCTGCTTTGTCTTTGAATTGCTAAATGAGAATGACTGGTGGAACTTTGGGCTACTCACTGAATATTTCGTTGATGCGTACGTGCAAGAAATAGTGAAGATCAGAGCTTCCCCTAGGATGGAGGATGATGTGATTGTTTGGGAACCAGGCAAATATGGTGTTTTCACTGTTAAATCAGCGCACACTTTGGCTTTTGAAGAGGCTTACTGTGGTACTGCTGTTTCTTCGAGCTCAGCACCGTCAGGGCGAAGAACATGCTGGAAATTTATTTGGAGGAGTTGGGCACCGCCTACGGTACGTAACTTTGCTTGGCGACTGGCTACTAACTCACTCCCTACCTGGTAGAGGAAACATAGAATTGGACTCAAAGTCACTAGCAGGTGTCCGGTGTGTGGAGTTGAGGAAGAAGATAACTACCACCTTTCGTTTGGTGCCAGTTTGGACGTGATTTATATCTAGCCATGGCCAAGGTGTGGATGATTCCATACTTAGAATCTATGGCGAATACGGGCAAGGAATGGCTTCTTAATGTCCTGGATCCTTTGAATGATGTGGGTCGGATGATTGTACTAATGATATTTTGGAGGAGTTCGTTTGCCCCTTGTCCGGAATGAATTGCTTCACTATAAACCTCCACCACCTATGGAGGCCTCTATCAGATTTCTTCGGAGCTACGTCGACTCCCTAATTGGCATCAAACTGAATCCCCACACGGTTCCAGCCAAAGGTAAATCATGCATAGTTTATGAAACGCCGGCTCCAGCTGGGAGATGCACTCCTTTCGCAGTTATGCAGAGATGGTGTCCACCGATGTTGGGATGGAACAAACTGAATACGGATGGCTCATTTGTTTCCACGGAGGCAGCTGGTGCTGGGATGATTATGCGAAACCACCAAGGGAACATCAACTTTTCATCTTGTAAAGCATTGTTCTCCTGTAGAGATGCTTTGGAGGCGGAGCTTTGTGCATGTATGGAATGGCTTTCCCTGGCAGTTCAACACAATGACCTCCCGGTAGTTGTGGAGCTGGATTCTCTCATGGCAATAAAATGATTTCATGTGCAAACGTCGATCGCTCAGTTTATGCATCCATTGTAAAGGAGATTAAGCACTTGTTGTCTCTAAGACAAACTTGCATTACTTATGCTTCTAGATCTCCAAATAAAGCTAGTGATAGTTTAGCGTATTATGCTAGAACTCGAGGTAGGACCATGACCTGTCTTGGGGCTGGTCCGGTGGAAGTGATGGACATTGCTTCTGACGAGTGATGATTGTAAGGACATTTTGATTGAGTAATACAAGTTTTTCCCACCTGCAAAAAAAAAAGTCTTGCAGTGCATATTGTTTTTGTGAAGTCCACTTCTATATATTTGGTTAAGAAGAAAAAAAAACGAATCATCAGGATAAATAAATTGATTGGCTATAATAAGGACAAAAAGGGAAAGACAACACGTACAATAAATTAATTGATCCTGCGCGCTCTTATCGTTTGGGTCTTATATTTTGGGGAGAGGGAAACATGGGATTGTGAAGTTGATTTGTGCGGGCTAGTGAAAGAGGGAAAGAGATCAGCACGAGACAAATAACCTGTCCGCTTGATGCCCTCGAGTCCCTCAAAAACTGGTCTCTTGGCCACGGTGATGAAAGGAAACTAGCCCTGAATTACAGGGGCCGGATCATCTTTATATACCCCGCACGCTCGCGCTCCATGCCTCCATCTCGCACAACCATGGCCAAGTCCGCTGCCCCTCCGCCGCCGTCCTCTCCCCAGACCTCCAGCCACCTCTATCTTCTCACCCAGAGCCAGCACCAGGACACCGACCCTGAGGTGGAGCAGCCGCGGCCAGACGATGACGTCGATGATGCTGACGACGAGCCAGCCAAGAAAAGGGCGCGAGCGCGTCGCGAGTGGGCGGCCAGCGACGAGGTCACCATCCTGGAGGCGCTCATCGCGCACCGCCGCCAGCACAGTGAGCTGCCGGAGAGGTCCGACAACGACTTCTTCCAAGCACTGGCCGAGCGTCTCGAGGACACGAGGCGGCAGCCTCTGCAGATCAAAGACAAGGTCAAGAGTCTCGAGCGCCGCTACTTCTCTGCCACCGGCCACCGCCGTGCCTCCAGCTCGAGCCACGACAAGCGGCTCAACCAGCTCTCGGCTGAGATCTGGGGCGATTTGCCGCTCGACGACGACGGTAGTGCTCACGTCGGTAATAATGGTGGTGGTGATCGCCGGGCCAAGATGTGCAAGATGTTCCCACTCGTAGCGCAGAAGGTGAATGATCTCGCCCAAGTGCAGCCTGCGGTCAAAAGGCTCTTTCCTTCGCTTGCCGATGCTCCACTTCGCTTGTTGGAGAATCGTCTCGAGAAAATAAGATGGTCTGAAATGAATATCGATGTTAGGCTTGAGCGGATGCTGCTCAGGGCTTCAAAGAGGGCTTCAACAACAAGGGCTTCAAAAAAGGATTCAAAGAAGAAGAAGAAATAGTCACATCTGTTTACTTTTCTTGAGTGAATAAAAGAAATAATTAAGGTTTCCATGCAATGCATACTAGTTTGTGTAATCCGGCCACCATCACCTTGTTTTGTTTTAAACTCGATCAATGGGCGTAACAAGTTCAAAATATAAACATGGCTTTTGTAATTTGTTGCTCTTCATATTTCTCAATATATTTTCCTTTTGTGCAATCTTCTATATCTAAATACCTAACCCACACTACAAGATTTATCTACGCATGCGTGCTTCCACATCACTTCAATTATTTACAGCCTAATGATCAAAATCGTGTGGCATCAAGAAGTTATGCATGTGCTTGTAAGTTACTCTTTCACATCTTCTATATCTAAATAGAGGCACCCGACCAGTTGATTTTCTTGAGTCCATATGAAGCCAAGTCATTCGAATTGCTATAGACGTTGATACAGTACAGTTCACGAATCTGCAACAGTCTGACCATGTTTTGATGCAATTTATCAAAACTTGCCACCGCTAAGTGGAAAATAACAATTCGTTGTTTCTCTCCAGCACCCTCTATTGATCAATCGCACTGCCCCGCTCAAGTTTTCGTAAATGGACTAGACTTGGACATGTCGCTGCTGGGCTGGCTCCGGAAGCCAGCATATGTTATGTGGGCTGTAGGTTGTAGCCCATGCGTGCTAGGTTCCCACATACGGCCTTTGCGGTTTAGTGCTGCCATCCTCCTGCAAGACCATCGGTCTGCCTCGCCTCCATCGCCACCATGGTTCTCGGGTTGCAGGTCGGGCCGCAGTTTAGTTGCCGAGCAGCCAAATCTTTGAGGAAGACATAGCCAAGTCAACCTGTGCGGGTCGTTGCCTCCTCTCTCTCGCCCCAATTTTTTCTGAGTGATGGGAAGTTGGCGCTGCTGGTCCGCCGTTCCATTACCAGCCACCCGCTGCTGCTCTCCTCTGAACCTCCTCCGCCATGCTTGCCGGTACATCTCGCCTCTTGACGTTTCTATGAGTGTTGGGACGTTGGCTGGGCCGCCATTCCTTGGCCGGCCATCTATATCATCAAGCAAGGAACAACTGTTGCATCCTTTGTGTGTCGTTGCTCTGCTCCGAAGCCGCTAGAGGCAGTGAGAAGCTGACTAAATCAGCAAAGGTGATTTTCATAGAGTCATGTCCACCTTCGGGATGGTCACATCAGCTTATCAGGTGAGCCGCAGGAGCACTCTTACATTCAACTTTTCGATGACGAATATCACTCTTGACATGCTTATGTCTGGCCTGCTTTTAATTTTACAGTTACATGCTTATCCCACTACTCACACCGCAGTCTGCACCATCTGATGCTACAACGTCACAAGCCTTCGATATGTATGTAATGATTTTTTTTCACATTGACGAGGATGTCTTTTCATACAGAGTGTTGGGGTTCAAGACAAATTGTAACATTGGGCCAGATTTTACAAGTATCCGAACCACTTTTTATCTAGATACTTCAAAGTTATTTCCTTTCTATTAGATACTAGCGCAAATGAGAATCATTTTGCGCCAGTGGCAATCCGCCAGTTAGTTAGCAAATATATATTTTTCATATTTTTCCATGTTATTAATCTTCTTCAACATGTAATTCTATAAAGGTATATTCGCATTTCTTTTCGTACCATCGCGTGGGGTATCATCTAGTTAATGTAAATCATGCCACCTCATTAGTCATGCATGACTTTTTTCCAACACATGCATGTAATAGCCCCCACTACTAGATTTCTCTACACATACCTGCTTCCACATCACCTCAGTTATCTACTAAATTTCTATTAACTAAAACAACGCCACTTCATCAATCATGTCTTTTTTTTTCTCCTTTATACATCATTTTGTCCCATACTTCTTTTATGTTTTATTATTTTTCATATGTAAACTTCTTACATTTTTTCATTGGTTTTATTTGGTTTTCATCACCTATTTATGCATTGGTTTTAACACAATTCCCACGCTAATGCGCGGGACGTCGTCTAGTATGCTTTAACACTACAACTACTACTACCTCTCTCTTAGTTTACAGAGTGTGCGCGTATCCCTAGATCGTCAATTTGACCAACCTAATGCAAGTCATATATTACAAAAAATATAGCAATATAAACTTTAGATGTTCTATTTTCAAGCCGGTATAATTTTTATGTTATATAATTTATATTAGGGTGATAAAATTGGCAACATAACTATACACGCATGACTTATAAACTGAAACGAAAGTAGTAGCTAAATTTCCGTGTGTTGCCACGGGACAAAACAGGAGACTGATACGCTAGCTGCAGCGTCCGTTGTTGATTGTTGAAGACGTCAACGGATGCATTTGTCCTTCTATCTTAACCAAAAATATTTACGACACATGAACAGTTCGAACATGCAACTTGCAAAAATACACACACACACGAAATGTTTGTTCATGCAATTTTCGACAAAGCCGTCTCTCGTGAAATGAAATTCGTCACATTTTCTATAATACGAAAATTGTTCCGCTCAGAGGGCTGTAATCGAACACACCAACCAAGACAACTCCCTTGCCGCATCCCACCTCTCTCACTCTCGACTTGTCTTCCCAAATGACAGAAAACGTGACCAGTGCCATTGCCGCAGGCCGGTAGCGAGGGATAGGGAGCCGGCGACTATCTCCTCGACTGACCCCAATTCCTTCTGCACCTAAGAGCATCTTCAGCCGTTCGGCCCCCCAGGACGCATAAAAAGCGCCCCCTGAAAGCGAGCCGGCGATGCAATCGGCGCTGGGGACGGTTTCACGCCTAGTCGTCGCCTTCAGGCGTCGAAATTGGCCCACAATAGGCCCATATTCGACGTGGTTCGCCGTTGTTCAGCGTTCAATTATGCACATAATTTTTTTTATCACATGTTTCATCACAAAAATATCAAATACTTTCAACAAAATAGTACAACAACAAATAGTTCAATACCAATTATTATAGTTTCAATAAAATAAAACTCATATTTCATTCACACGCGCGGCCGGCGTCGCCTTCAGCCCCCATAGACGCTCTATCTCGATCTTGCTGCAGTTTGATGATGCCCTGTGGATCTCGGATCTCTGACGCATACTGAGATAGCAGCCCAGTTGCGGTAGTTGGTGATTCAAACTTCGGCTATAGGACCCTGCCTGTAGTTATTGGTTCAGTGTTCAAACACCGGGTCTTCTTACTCGCTTCTCGATGATCATGTTGTGCAAGATGACATAACAAGTCATTAATCTCCACATTTGATCTTTCGCAGGTCTGAGCCATCTGAGCGGGGGTACCGGACAACAAGCAAATCGAGATTGGAGCACACCAAATGCCCGCTCGACATCCTTCTTGCAAGCCTCCTGAACCTTCGCAAACCAGGCGTTCTTGCCTCCTGGCACAGGGTTTGAGATCGTCTTCACAAATGTCGACCATCTTGGATAGATGCCATCATCTAGATAGTACCCCTTGTTGTAGTGCCGCCCATTGATCTCGAAGTTCACCGGAGGAGAATGACCTTCAACAAGCTTGGCAAAGACAGGGGAGCACTGCAGCACGTTGATGTCATTGTGAATTCCTAGCATACCAAAGAAGGAGTGCCAAATCCAGAGGTCCTATGTGGCCACCGCCTCAAGCACCACACTGCAACCGCCTTTGGTGCCTTTGTACATCCCCTGCCAAGCAAATGGGCAATTCTTCCATTTCCAATGCATGCAGTCGATGCTTCCAAGCATCCCAGGAAATCCTCTTGCTGCATTCTGTGCTAGGATCCGAGCAGTGTCTTCCGCATTGGGTGTTCTCAAGTATTGTGGTCCAAACACTGCCACCACTGCCCGACAGAACTTGTAGAAACACTCTATGCTGGTGGACTCGGCCATGCGCCCATAGTCGTCGAGTGAATCACCGGGAGCTCCGTATGCAAGCATCCTCATCGCTATCGTGCACTTGTGGATGGAGGTGAATCCAAGAGCGCCGGTGCAATCCATCTTGCACTTGAAGTAGTTGTCGAACTCCCGGATAGAATTCACAATCCCGAGGAAGAGCTTTCGGCTCATCCGATAACGACGCCGAAATGTTTTCTCGCCTGAAGTGGAGCATCGGTGAAGTAGTCGGAGTAGAGCATGCAGTAGCCTTCGAGACGATGCCGGTTCTTTGCTTTCACCCGCCCAGGCGCCGAGCCACCTCGCCGCGGCTTGTCATTGCTCGCCAGCAGCTGGGCGAGGGCGGCGAGCACCATGAGATGCTCTTCTTCCTGGACGTCGGCCTCGGCTTTCTCCTCCAGCAGCGCGGCGAGCGCTTCCTCGTCATCCGAGTCCATCGCCGAGGCAGGCAAATCGCAGAACACTTTGCGTCCGGTGGGCGTGTACCCGCCGCTAAACCGCGCCTCCGCGGCCGGAAACGGCGGCCGAAAACGCCCAGCTGCTGTTGGAGGGGCTGCCGTGGCGAAGCGCTGCCATTTTTCCGGCGGGGAATGACTATCTAGCAGTGTAGGGCGGCGGGCGGCGTCGGGATATAGCTACTGGTGGCCGAGGGCGCGGGGGGTGGGAGGCGAGTCGGGGAAGAAAACCTTGACTTTTCCCCTGACGGTGTGGGCCAGCCACGCTTTTCCCTTGCGTCGGAGCCCCCAACTGTTTCCCAGTGCGCCGGGTTCGACCTGTGACCGCCGGACGATAAAAAGGGCCGAATCGGCGATTTTCGGCGTCCTGGGGGAGGGGGGCGACTGGGCCGTTTTTTCGACGCCGGCGCCGAAAAAATAGCCTGGGAGGCCTGTTGGGAGCATGGCTGGAGATGCTCTAATGGCTCCAACTTCATCCCGGCCACCAGCATACAGTCGTGACACCTGTGCATTGCCACTGAAAACCAAATCCATGAATGAAACTATGTTCATACAAAGCACGCAAAATACAAAGAAGGGTGTATGCAACATCAAGTTCAGGATCTCGACACTAAAAGTGACACAATTTTGATGGAATGGATCAAAAAGTATAATGCACTGAATCATAATGTACAGAGTTATATCAGTAAGTTTATATTTCTTTTTAGGGGAATAGCTTTTTATTTCTATTTCTAATGTTACATCTCTCTCCAAGAGAACAAGCATAAGAGTGTGCTGCGAATCAATCTGTGGTTGAGATGGTTAGGTGGACAGTGGTATCCTCAACCCACCAGGGTTCAAATCCTGGTGCTCGCATTATTTCTGGATTTATTTCAGGATTTTCGGCGATGCGCTTTCAGTGGGAGGAGACGTTTCCGTCGACGACGAGGCGCCTACGGTGACTTCGTAAATCTCAAGATGATATGCCGGCTCAGTCTCTCGGAGGTGCTCATAGGGGTAGGGTGTGCGTGTGTGCGCTCATAGGGATGAGTGTATGCGCGTGTATATGAGCGCTTGTGTCTGTACTGATGCTAAAAAAAAGCATAAGAATGTGCTTGAGAAAGTATTATGAAAATTTAAGTTATACATCATTCTAGCAGTGGCTAGGGCTGGACGTATCGAGCGGGCTTTTCGGCTCGCTCGTGGACCGCGTTGGACCGGACCGATTGGTCCTGGCCCGCTAGAAAATATGGCCGGTCCGAGCCGTGAATTTCGGCCCGAAAATCGACCGGTCCGGTCTGGTCTTAACTCGGTTAACTCAGTTGGACCGAAACAAACATGACGGTTTCTCGATCAGGCAGCTTTCGGGCAACGTGAACCAGCGATGGGGTCTGAATCCAGCGTGGTCAACACGAGGCAGTTCATATTCGAGCAACTGACGCGGCGATGAGGCAGTTCCGACGATGGCGGCGAGAAGACCGTCGACATGGCGCACGACAAGGGCAGCCGTCCCTTTCCTTTCATTCAGCATAATATTAGCGTAAAAGGATGGAGTTTCTCTGCCGTTTTCCTTTCCATTCATTCAGCGTAGGAGAAACAGAAATAACAAGAAAGACGGGATCGATCTGATACGGCCGTTTCCCTTTCCTTTCATTCAGCGTAAAACGTTTTTCATTAATGATCCGGCTTGTGCGTCCACTACGCCCACGACTAGGACTCAGTTCCACGTTAGGTCTGATCCACTAATTAAGAAGGACTAGCAGACAAAAATTTGTGCGCTCATGCATGTGCTACCTTATTTGCATGTGGGTAAGAAAATGCTAAGGAAAAACCAACAAAGGCGTGCACAAGATAGAGATCTGGCACCGAATACATAGCCCGCGTCGTTGGCTTTCTCCTGGAGGACCCCAGCGCGCGCGTGCGTTGCTGCTAGTGCACCAGCACTTCGCCGGCCACATGCTGGAGGACCCCGACGCGTGCGTTGCTGCGGCCGCCGGTGTGCTGTTCGTGGTTGCAATGGCTCGCTCCTGTGCCTTCCGGCGTCCATGGTCGCCGCGCAGAAGCTCACGACCACCACATCCATATCCTCACGCCCCCGCCATGGTCACCACATCCGTCTTTTGCGGTTGTTGCCGACGCTATGGTCACCACGACCTCTCCATGGCCGGTCCTCCCGGTCTTCTCGGTCCGGCTCGGGCTTCGTCGCCGCCGGTCCGGTCCCTGAAAACAAGACCGTGAGGCTGGTCGGTCCGGTCCGTGTCCACCAATAGCTGTGCCAATACATGTCAGTTCAATATTTTAATTCAGATCTGATATAAATAGCTAACTCTTTCTACATGGACCGTACAACAATGCCTTGAGCTAGCCATATGTAGGTTTTGCTCCATACAAACTTGGAAGACGCTTAAAAAATTTCAAGTTCTTCAAGGCATTTTTTTTCAAAACGGAGGCAAAATTTTTGCCTCATCCATTAAATAAGGAGAGAGAAGAGTTTATAGTTTTACAAGACATCCCACAAAACGGCATGATAATTACTCACACAAAATAGCATTCCCTAGTTTCTTGACGCCGGCTGTTGTCAGGCCCCCGATTCCAAGTCACATTGATCTAGCCGGTAACACCTCATATCACTTTGCGGCCTCACGCACGGTATTCCCACGGATGTCGCCTTACCATGGCCCGGGACCGTTTGCGCCTTTTGGCTCACGTATATGGTAGTGTCGCGAGCATCCATATGACAAAGAATCCGAGCCGACATGGCTAGTCGTGAACCCAAAGCGGCACTAACCTATGAGGACAGACATACATGAATCACATCGAGCATGTCGGTCAACAGCGTGTGAATCCGGGCTGTAGCACTGGGCTAATAGGACTCCGGGAACCCGGGCTGTAGCAGGCTAGGCAGGACTCCGGATGTCACCGCGTGACATTTTCCTGAAGGGACAGACACAGGAACAAAGTGAAACACATGCCGGCCAATAAAGTGTCCTGAGCAGTAGTGCTGGGCTAACAGGACTCCGGTGAACCATGCTGTACCGGACTACTATGGCTCATGGAAGCACTAGACTACATTTTCCCATAAGAGAGGCTGCTAAGGATAAACAACTAGATTGTCGGATCCATACATACCAAGCATTTCAATCATACACACAATATGCTCGATATGTGTAAATACAACATGGCATCACAACATAACTCTACAACTCAAGTATTTATTCATTAGGCTCCAAGGAACGAGATATTACAAACATGGGTCTCATGACCCAACAATCATAGCATACAAATCAAAGCACATGCGGAAGCTTAA
This sequence comes from Triticum urartu, assembly GCF_003073215.2. Taxonomy (NCBI): domain Eukaryota; kingdom Viridiplantae; phylum Streptophyta; class Magnoliopsida; order Poales; family Poaceae; genus Triticum; species Triticum urartu. The sequence continues at coordinate 1,364,829 of NC_053026.1, read as the reverse complement.
CATGTCTGAGTACAGACATCTACAAAAAAGCTAAGAAGCCTAACTATCTACCAGATCCTGCCGAGGGCACGATATCGTAGCTGAGGTATCAAGCTAAACATCGAAGTCCACACGGAACTACTAGCGAGACTGACGTCTCTCTGCAAAACATAAAATAGGCAAACGTGAGTACAAATGTACCCAGCAAGACTTACATCAGAACTATCTACATATGCATCGGGTATCAATAAAGGGGGTGGTGGAGTTTAACTACAGCAAGCCAGCTTTGACTCAGTGGCTAACCTGAACTACGACTGCAAGCAACTCCTTTGAGGTGGCGCACACGAGTCCACATATTCACCATTCAATACACCACTATGGATCCGCTCCCGTCTCCCTACGAGAATGCTGTCCATAGCACTCACACTTATCTTGTGAGTTTTAGAGTATCCACTTTCACTTGTCTATGAACTATATAGGCAACAGATAGTCCTTTACGCGGACGCGGCTATTCGAATTAGATGATGTTAACCCTAGCAGGGGTGTACTTCTTCATACACGCTCTCACCACTTACTGTTTTTACACGACATGTACTCCACAACCTTCAAGCGGAAGCCCAACGAGGTGTCGGCCACGGCCTACCTAAACACTCAAGTCTCTAGTCCATGTTTATCGCCTATCCAGGTTCCATCCGCAGGGAGTCCGGCCGAGGTTTCCACATACGGCCCCGAACAATGTGTACAGGGTTCTAAGACACCAAACGGGCGCCCGACATGCCCGGCCATCGGTGTATCTACCGCAACATAGCCCACCCCTGGGGTCACCGCTACGCATCGGCCGCCAACACATATCCTACAAACACCAGAAACTAGTTGCAACTCCTGGACAGAGGACTAGGGTGTTAAGAAGCCGAGAGGGTCAATTAAGGATCCCAATGCATGGTAGTAACTGGTTCTTAAATCACATATACAGATCTCGGTGCTTAAGGACGGTTCCAATGAAACAACCCACCATGTACTCCTACATGGCCTCTCATCGATACCTTTACCAAATCTTGTTCAACACACTTAGCTCACACACATTAGGACATGATCACAACTTTCCAATTCATCCCCGATGAATCAGACCTGACACAACTCTAAGCACTAGCAGGCATGACAAGAAAACATGAATGAGTAGGCACATCAGGCCTCAAACAACTCCTACTCATGCTAGTGGGTTTCATCTATTTACTGTGGCAACGTCAGGTCACTGCAGAGGAAAGGGGTTCAACTACCGCAACATGTAACAGTTGAAACAGTGTTGTCCTAATGCAGAAAGAGAGCAGGAGCAAGGGAGGGGATTGTATCGGAATGAAAAAGGGGGTTTTGCTTGCCTGGCACTTCTGAAGATGATATAGCTCTTCATCGGTGTCATCGATCACGTCGTCGGAAACATCGTCTACTAAGAGGGAACAACCACCGACAAACACAAAAGGAACCACAATCAATGCAATGCACATCCATATGAATGATATGTCATATTAAAGTACTGAATTGACCTAGTGCAACAGTTAGTCATATTCATTGAAGTGGAATTCAAACCTATAGCAAATTCCAACTCCAAAACTAATTACCATTTATCATAATCATGAATTGTCCTATTCAGTGAGGTTAACTTGTTCAAACATGCATGAAAATGCCATAAACAGATTCTTTGGATTTTTCTGATAATTTTTCATATATAAATTATTTCATTTGGAGTTACGGTTTAATTTCTATGAATTTTAGAAGTTTTGGATATTTTCTGGAAATAATAAATCATTTAAGATTTATTTATATTCCAGAAAGGAATTATTATGTCAGCATGACCTCACAGTGACGTCAGCAGGTCAACGGCTCGGTCCAGGTCAAACCTGGCGGTGGGGCCCGCGTGTCAGTGTCACAGGGCTAATCCTATTTTAGTTAAACCTAAACTAGGTAATTAGCAGGGGCTGGCCCATGTCAATGACCCAGGGGAGGTCAAACCCCTGAGTCAACAGGCCTAACACCGTGGCTCGTCGCTGGCGACAGCACGCACAGCGGAGGAGGCTCGGGTTTCGCCCTCAGGCGACCAAAAGGATGGCGGAGGGGCTCTGCGTGGAGCTGGGCGTGCGCCGCATCCAGGGAAGCACACGAGAGGGGCCGGGGTGGCCGGAGTCGACGGCACCGACGAGCGGAGCGGTGCTGGAGTTCGGACGTCGATGGACTCGACACCGCAGGGCACGGCAGGAGCAAAGGGTGGTTGCTACGGCCCCATGGTGACGCGCTACGCGCGGTGATGCGCTCGGTTTTGAGCTCCGGTGTAGGTGGCCACGGCGGCGAGGAGCTGAGGCGGCGACGCGTGCGGGCAGGCGAGGTGTGTCAGCTATGGCTTGTAGCTGAGAAAACAGAGAGGGGGTTTCGGGTCAGGTCAGGAGCTGACGGTGGGGAAGATGAACATGTCAGCTGGCTCGGGGGTGGGGACGGTGCCGTGGCGTTGCCGGCGATCTCGGACGGCAGGGAGGAAGACGTGCGTTGGGGACGAAGCAGAGCTCCTGGCGCCGCTTGACCCTGTGAGAGGACGAAGACGTCGTGGCAGAGCTCGGGGACAGCTCAGAGAGGCGAGGGAGAGGCGGCGGCTACGGCAACGATGAGCGGCGGCGACGAGCTCCGCTTGGTGGGGGGGGAGCCAGAGGAGGGGGGGAGAGGGCTGGGAGAGGAGAGAGGGGGCTGGGAGTGCTGGCATATGCCTAGAGGCAATAATAAAGTTATTATTTATTTCCTTATATCATGATAAATGTTTATTATTCATGCTAGAATTGTATTAACCGGAAACATAATACATGTGTGAATACATAGACAAACAGAGTGTCACTAGTATGCCTCTACTTGACTAGCTCGTTGATCAAAGATGGTTATGTTTCCTAACCATAGACATGAGTTGTCATTTGATTAACGGGATCACATCATTAGGAGAATGATGTGATTGACTTGACCCATTCCGTTAGCATAGCACTTGATCGTTTAGTTTGTTGCTATTGCTTTCTTCATGACTTATACATGTTCCTATGACTATGAGATTATGCAACTCCCGTTTACCGGAGGAACACTTTGTGTGCTACCAAACGTCACAACATAACTGGGTGATTATAAAGGTGCTCTGTATGTGTCTCCGAAGGTACTTGTTGGGTTGGCGTATTTCAACATTAGGATTTGTCACTCTGATTGTCGGAGAGGTATCTCTGGGCCCTCTCGGTAATGCACATCACTTAAGCCTTGCAAGCATTGCAACTAATAAGTTAGTTGCAGGATGATGTATTACAGAACGAGTAAAGAGACTTGCCGGTAACAAGATTGAACTAGGTATTGAGATACCGACGATCGAATCTCGGGCAAGTAACATACCGATGACAAAGGGAACAACGTATGTTGTTATGCGGTTTGACCGATAAAGATCTTTGTAGAATATGTAGGAGCCAATATGAGCATCCAGGTTCCACTATTGGTTATTGACCAGAGAGGTGTCTCGGTCATGTCTACATAGTTCTCGAACCCGTAGGTTCCACACGCTTAAAATTCGATGACGGTTATATTATGAGTTCATGTGTTTTGATGTACCGAAGGAGTTCGGAGTCCCGGATGAGATCGGGGACATGACGAGGAGTCTCGAAATGGTCGAGACGTAAAGATTGATATATTGGACGACTATATTCGGACATCGGAAAGGTTCCGAGTGATTCATGTATTTTCTGGAGTACCGGGGAGTTACGGGAATTCGTATTGGGCCTTAATGGGCCATACGGGAAAGGAGAGAAAGGCCTCAAAGGGTGGCCGCACCCCTCCCCATGGGCTGGTCCGAATTGGACTAGTGAGGGGGGGCGCCCCTTCCTTCCTTCTCCTTTATCCTTCCCTTTCCTTCCCTCCTACTCCTACTACTTGGAAGGGCTCCTAGTTCTACTAGGAAAGGGGGAATCCTACTCCCAGTGGGAGTAGGACTCCCCTAGGGCGCGCCATAGAGAGGGCCAGCCCTCCCCCCTCCAATCCTTTATATATGGGGGCAGGGGGTACCCCAAAGACACAACAATTGATCTCTTGATCTCTTAGCCGTGTGCAGTGCCCCCTCCACCATAATCCACCTCGATCATATCGTAGCGGTGCTTAGGCGAAGCCCTGCATCGGTAGAACATCATCATCATCACCACGCCGTCGTGCTGACGGAACTCTCCCTCAAAGGTCGGCTGGATCGGAGTTCGAGGGACGTCATTGAGTTGAACGCGTGCAGAACTCAGAGGTGCCGTGCGTTTGGTACTTGATCGGTCGGATCGTGAAGATGTACGAGTACATCAACCGCGTTGTGCTAACGCTTCCGCTTCCGGTCTACGAGGGTACGTAGACAACACTCTCCCCTCTCGTTGCTATGCATCACCATGATCTTGCGTGTGCGTAGGAAATTTTTGAAATTACTACGTTCCCCAACAGTGGCATCCGAGCCTAGGTTTTATGCGTTGATGTAATATGCACGAGTAGAGCACAAGCGAGTTCTGGGCGATATAAGTCATACTACTTACCAGCATGTCACACTATGGTTCGGCGGTATTGTTGGATGAAGCAGCCCGGACCGACATTACGCGTACGCTTACGCGAAACTGGTTCTACCGACGTGCTTTGCACACAGGTGGCCGTCGGGTGTCAGTTTCTCCAATTTTAGTTGAACCGAGTGTGGCTACGCCCGGTCTTTGCGAAGGTTAAAACAACACCAACTTGACAAACTATCGTTCTGGTTCTGAATCGTAGGTAAGAACGGTTCTTGCTCAGCCCGTAGCAGCCACGTAAAACTTGCAACAACAAAGTAGAGGACGTCAAACTTGTTTTTGCAGGGCATGTTGTGATGTGATATGGTCAAGACGTGATGAGATATAAGTTGTTGTATGAGATGATCATGTTTTGTTGAAGTTATCGGCAACTGGAAAAAGCCTTATGGTTATCTTTCTATTGCATAAGATGCAAGCGCCAAATAATTGCTTTACTTTATCGCTATGTGATAGCAATAGTTGCAAGAGCAATTGTTGGCAAGACAACCATGTGACGACACATTAATATAGATCAAGATGATGGAGATCATGGTGTCATGCCGGTGACGATGGAGATCATGACGATGCTTAGGAGATGGAGATCAAAGGCACAAGATGATGATGGCCATATCATGTCACATATTTTGATTGCATGTGATGTTTATCTTTTATACAGCTTATTTTTCTTAGTTCGGCGGTAGCTTTATAAGATAATCTCTCACTAAATTATCAAGGAACAAGTGTTCTCCCTGAGTATGCACCGCTGCGAAAGTTCTTCGTGCTGAGACACCACGTGCTGATCGGGTGTGATAGGCTCTACGTTCAAATACAACGGGTGCAAAACAGTTGCACACGCGGAATACTCAGGTTAAACTTGACGAGCCTAGAATATAACAGATATGGCCTCGGAACACGGAGACCGAAAGGTCAAGCGTGAATCATATAGTAGATATGATCAACATAGTGATGTTCACCATTGAAACTACTCCATCTCACGTGATGATCCGACATGGTTTAGTTGATTTGGATCACGTGATCACTTAGAGGATTAGAGGGATGTCTATCTAAGTGGGAGTTCTTAAGTAATATGATTAAATTGAACTTAAATTTATCATGAACTTAGTCCTGGTAGTATTTTGCAAATCATGTTGTAGATCAATAGCTCGCGTTGTTGCTTCCCTGTGTTTATTTTGATATGTTCCTAGAGAAAACTAAGTTGAAAGATGTTAGTAGCAATGATGCGGATTGGATCCGTGATCTGAGGTTTATACTCATTGATGTACAGAATAATTATGTCCTTGATGGACCGCTAGGTGACCAACCTATTGCAGGAGCAGATGCAGACGTTATGAATGTTTGGCTAGCTCAATATGATGATTACTTGATAGTTTAGTGCACCATGCTTAAATGGCTTAGAATCGGGACTTCAAAGACGTTTTGAACGTCATGGACCATATGATATGTTCCAGGAGTTGAAGTTAATATTTCAAGCAAATACCCGAGTTGAGAGATATGAAGTCTCCAACAAGTTCTATAGCTAAAAGATGGAGGAGAATAGCTCAAGCAGTGAGCATGTGCTCAGATTGTCTGGGTACTACAATCACTTGAACCAAGTGGGAGTCAATCTTCCAGAGAAAATAGTGATTGCCAGAATTCTCTAGTCACCATCACCAAGTTAGTAGAACTTCATGATGAACTATAATATGCAAGGGATAACGAAAACGATTCCCAAGCTCTTCGTGATGCTGAAATCGACGAAGGTAGAAATCAAGAAAAGCATCAAGTGTTGATGGTAAAAAAAACCCACTAGTTTCAAGTAAAGGGACAAAGGGAAGAAAGGGGTGTTGGAAATATGCCCTAGAGGCAATAATAAATTAGTTATTATTATATTTCCTTGTTCATGATAATCGTTTATTATCCATGCTAGAATTGTATTGATAGGAAACTCAGATACATGTGTGGATACATAGACAACACCATGTCCCTAGTAAGCCTCTAGTTGACTAGCTCGTTGATCAATAGATGGTTATGGTTTCCTGACCATGCACATTGGATGTCATTGATAATGGGATCACATCATTAGGAGAATGATGTGATGGACAAGACCCAATCCTAATCATAGCACAAGATCGTGTAGTTCGCATGCTAAAGCTTTTCTAATGTCAAGTATCATTTCCTTAGACCATGAGATTGTGCAACTCCTGGATACCGTAGGAGTGCTTTGGGTGTACCAAACGTCACAACGTAACTGGGTGACTATAAAGGTGCACTACGGGTATCTCCGAAAGTGTCTGTTGGGTTGGTACGAATCAAGACTGGGATTTGTCACTCCGTGTGACGGAGAGGTATCTCTGGGCCCACTCGGTAGGACATCATGATAATGTGCACAATGTGATCAAGGAGTTGATCACGGGATGATGTGTTACGGAACGAGTAAAAGAGACTTGCCGGTAACGAGATTGAACAAGGTATCGGGATACCGACGATCGAATCTCGGGCAAGTATCGTACCGCTAGACAAAGGGAATTCTATACGGGATTGATTAAGTCCTTGACATCGTGGTTCATCCGATGAGATCATCGTGGAACATGTGGGAGCCAACATGGGTATCCAGATCCTGCTGTTGGTTATTGACCGGAGAGTCGTCTCGGTCATGTCTACATGTCTCCCGAACCCGTAGGGTCTACACACTTAAGGTTCGGTGACGCTAGGGTTATAGAGATATTAGTATGTGGTAACCCGAAAGTTGTTCGGAGTCCCGGATGAGATCCCGGACGTCACGAGGAGTTCCGGAATGGTCCGGAGGTAAATAATTATATATAGGAAGTGCTATTTCGGCCATCGGGACAAGTTTCGGGGTCACCGGTATTGTACCGGGACCACCGGAAGGGTCCCGGGGGTCCACCGGGTGGGGCCACCTGCCCCGGGGGGCCACATGGGCTGTAGGGGGTGTGCCTTGGCCTATATGGGCCAAGGGCACCAGCCCCAAGAGGCCCAGGCGCCAAGAGAAGAGGAAAAGGAAGAGTCCTAAAGGGGGAAGGCACCTCCGAGGTGCCTTGGGGAGGAGGGACTCCTCCCTGGCCGCACCCTTCCTTGGAGGAAGGGCCAAGGCTGCGCCCCCCCTCTCCCTTGGCCCTATATATAGTGGGGGGAAAGGGAGGGCAACCTACCCTAAGCCCTGGCGCCTCCCTCTCCCTCCCATGACACATCTCCCTCCTCCCGCAGCGCTTGGCGAAGCCCTGTTGGAATCCCGCTACTTCCACCACCACGCCGTCGTGCTGCTGGATCTCCATCAACCTCTCCTCCCCCCTTGCTGGATCAAGAAGGAGGAGACGTCGCTGCTCCATACGTGTGTTGAACGCGGAGGTGCCGTCCGTTTGGCGCTAGGATCATCGGTGATTTGGATCACGACGAGTACGACTCCATCAACCCCGTTCTCTTGAACGCTTCCGCGCGCGATCTACAAGGGTATGTAGATCCACTCCTCCCTCGTTGCTAGATGACTCCATAGATTGATCTTGGTGACACGTAGGAAATTTTGAATTATTGCTACGTTCCCCAACAGTGGCATCATGAGCTAGGTCTATGCGTAGTTTCTATGCACGAGTAGAACACAAAGTAGTTGTGGGCGTTGATTTTGTTCAATATGCTTGCCGTTACTAGTCTTATCTTGATTCGGCGGCATCGTGGGATGAAGCGGCCCGGACCGACCTTACACGTACTCTTACGTGAGACTGGTTCCACCGACTAACATGCACTAGTTGCATAAGGTGGCTAGCGGGTGTCTGTCTCTCCCACTTTAGTTGGATCGGATTCGATGAAAAGGGTCCTTATGAAGGGTAAATAGCAATTGGCATATCACGTTGTGGTTTTTGCGTAGGTAAGAAACATTCTTGCTAGAAACCCATAGCAGCCACGTAAAACATGCAAACAACAATTAGAGGACGTCTAACTTGTTTTTGCAGGGTATGCTATGTGATGTGATATGGCCAAAAGGATGTGATGAATGATATATGTGATGTATGAGATTGATCATGTTCTTGTAATAGGAATCACGACTTGCATGTCGATGAGTATGACAACCGGTAGGAGCCATAGGAGTTGTCTTAATTTATTTATGACCTGCGTGTCAACATAAACGTCATGTAATTACTTTACTTTATTGCTAACCGTTAGCTGTAGTAGTAGAAGTAATAGTTGGCGAGGCAACTTCATGGAGACACGATGATGGAGATCATGATGATGGAGATCATGGTGTCATGCCGGTGACGATGATGATCATGGAGCCCCGAAGATGAAGATCAAAAGGAGCAATATGATATTGGCCATATCATGTCACTATTTGATTGCATGTGATGTTTATCATGTTTATACATCTTATTTGCTTAGAACGACGGTAGTAAATAAGATGATCCCTCATTAAAATTTCAAGAAGGTGTTCCCCCTAACTGTGCACCTTTGCGACAGTTCCTTGTTTCGAAGCACCACATGATGATCGGGTGTGATAGATTCTAACGTTCACATACAACGGGTGTAAGACAGATTTACACACGCGAAACACTTAGGTTGACTTGACGAGCCTAGCATGTGTACAGACATGGCCTCGGAACACAAGAGACCGAAAGGTCGAGCATGAGTCGTATGGTAGATACGATCAACATGAAGATGTTCACCGATGTTGACTAGTCCGTCTCACGTGATGATCGGACACGGCCTAGTTGACTCGGATCATGTAATCACTTAGATGAATAGAGGGATGTCTATCTGAGTGGGAGTTCATAAGATGAACTTAATTATCCTGAACATAGTCAAAAGGTCTTCGCAAATTATGTCGTAGCTTGCGCTTCAGTTCTACTGTTTAGTTATGTTCCTAGAGAAAATTTAGTTGAAAGTTGATAGTAGTAATTATGCGGACTAGGTACGTAAACTGAGGTTTGTCCTCATTGCTTCATAGAAGGCTTATGTCCTTAATGCACTGCTCAGTGTGCTGAACCTCGAACGTTGTCTATGGATGTTGCGAACATCTGACATACACATTTTGATAACTACGTGATAGTTCAGTTAAACGGCTTAGAGTTGAGGCACCGAAGACGTTTTGAAACGTCGCAAAACATATGAGATGTTTTGAGGGCTGAAATTGGGATTTCAGGCTCATGCCCACGTCAAGAGGTATAAGACCTCCGACGATTTTCTTAGCCTGCAAACTAAGGGAGAAAAGCTCAATTGTTGAACTTGTGCTCAGATTGTCTGAGTACAACAATCGCTTGAATCGAGTGGGAGTTGATCTTCCAGATGAAATTGTGATGGTTCTCCGAAGTCATTACCACCAAGCTGCTAGAGCTTCGTGATGAACTATAATATATCAGGGACATATATGATGATCCTTGAGATATTCGTGATGTTTGACACCACAAAAGTAGAAATCAAGAAGGAGCATCAATTGTTGATGGTTGGTGAAACAACTAGTTTCAAGAAGGGCAAGGGCAAGAAGGGATACTTCATGAAACGGCAATTCAGCTGCTGCTCTAGTGAAGAAACCCAAGGTTGAACCCAAACCCGAGACTAAGTGCTTCTGTAATAAGGGGAACAGCCACTGGAGCAGAATTACCCTAGATACTTGGTATATTAGAAGGCTGGCAAGGTCGATAGAAGTATATTGGGTATACATTGTGTTGATGTGTACTTTACTAGTACTCCTAGTAGCACCAGGGCATTAGATACCGGTTCGGTTGCTAAGTGTTAGTAACTCGAAATAAAAGCTACGGAATAAACGGAGACTAGCTAAAGGTGAGCTGACGATATGTGTTGGAAGTATTTCCAAGGTTGATCAAATATCGTACGCTCCCTCTACCATCGAGATTGGTATTAAAACCTAAATAATTGTTATTTGGTGTTTGCGTTGAGCATAGACATGATTGGATTACGTCTATCGCAATACGGTTATTCATTTAAGGAGAATAATGGTTACTCTGTTTATTTGAATAATACCTTCAATGGTCTTACACCTAAAATGAATGGTTTATTGAATCTCGATTGTAGTGATACACATGTTCATGCCAAAAGATAGTAATGATAGTACCACCTACTTGTGGCACTGCCACGTAAGTCATATCGGTATAAAACGCATGAAGAAGCTCCATGTTGATGGATTTTTGGGCTCACTCGTTTTTGAAAAGTTTGAGACATGCGAACCATGTCTATTGGTGTATATGCATGAAGAAACTCCATGCAAATGGATCGTTTGGACTCACTTGATTTTGAATCACTTGAGACATGCAAATCATACCACATGGGCAAGATGACTGAAAGCCTCGTTTTCAGTAAAAATGGAACTAGGAAACAACTTGTTGGAAGTAATACATTTTGATGTGTGCAATCCAATGAGTGCTGAGGCATGTAGTGGATATCGTTATGTTCTTACTTCACAGATGATTTGAGTAGATGTTGAGTACATTTACTTGATGAATCGCGAGTCTGAATTATTGAAAGGTTCAAGTAATTTCAGGGTGAAGTTGAAAGATCGTCGTGACAAGAGGATAAAATATCTATGATATGATCATAGAGATGAATATCTGAATTACGAGTTTGGCACAGAATTAAAACATTGTGGAAATTGTTTCACAACTAATACAGCCTAGAACACCATAGTGTGATGGTGTGTCCGAACATCATAACTGCACCCTATTGGATATGATGCATACCATGATGTCTCTTATCGAATTACCACAATAGTTTATGGGTTAGGCATTAGAGACAACCACATTCACTTTAAATAGGGCACCACGTAATTCCGATGAGATGACACCGTATGAACTATGGTTTAGAGAAACCTAAGCTGTCATTTCTTAAAAGTTTGGGGCTGCGACGCTTATGTGAAAAAGTTTCAGGCTGATAAGCTTGAACCCAAAGAGGATAAATGCATCTTCATAGGACACCCAAAACACTTGGGTATACCTCCTGTCTCAGATCCGAAAGCAATAAGGGATTGTTTCTAGAATCGGGTCCTTTCTCGAGGAAAAGTTTCTCTCGAAAGAATTGAGTGGGAGGATGGTGGAGACTTGATGAGGTTATTGAACCGTCTCTTCAACTAGTGTGTGGCAGGGCACAGGAAGTTGTTCCTGTGGCACCTACACCAATTGAAGTGGAAGCTTATGATAGTGATCATGAAACTTCAGATCAAGTCACTACCAAACCTCGTGGGATGACAAGGATGCGTACTACTTCAAGTGGTACGTAATCCTGTCTTGGAAGTCATGTTGGTAGACAATAATGAACCTACGAGCTATGGAGAAGCGATGGTGGGCCCGGATTCCGATAAATGGCTCGAGGACATAAAATCCGAGAGAGGATCCATGTATGGAAACAAAGTGTAGACTTTGACAGAACAGCTCGATGGTCATAAGGCCGTTGATTGCAGATGGATTTTAAAAGGAAGATGGACAATGATGGTAAATGTCACCATTAAGAAAGCTCGACTTGTCATTAAGATGTTTTCCGACAAGTTCAAAGAGTTGACTACGATGAGACTTTCTCACTCGTAGCGATGCTAAGAGTCTCTTGGAATTATATTAGCGATTACTGCATTATTTATGAAATCTTGCAGATAGGATGTCAAAACATTGTTTCCTCGACGTTTTTTTTGAGGAAAGGTTGTATGTGATACAAACCGGAAGGTTTTGTCAATCCTGAAAGATGCTAATAAGTATGCAAAGCTCCAGCAATCCTTCTAGGGACTGGAGTAAGCATCTCGGAGTTGGAATGTACACTTTGATGAGATGATCAAAGATTTTGGGTTTATACAAACTTTATGAGAAACTTGTATTTCCAAAGAAGTGAGTGGGAGCACTATAGAATTTCTGATAAATATATGTTGACATATTGGTGATCAGAAATGACGTAGAATTTCTGGAAAGCATATAGGGTTATTTGGAAAGTGTTTTTCAATGGAAAGCCTGGATTAAGCTACTTGACCATTGAGCATCAAGATCTATAAGGATAGATCAAAACGCTTAATGGTACTTTCAAATGAGCACATACCTTGACATGATCTTGAAGGTGTTCAAGATGGATCAGTCAAAGAAGGAGTTCTTGCCTGAGTTGTAAGGTATGAAGTTAAGACTTAAAGCTCGACCACGGCAGAAGAAAGAGGAAGGACGAAGGTCGTCCCCTATGCTTTTATCATAGGCTCTCTACAGTATGCCATGCTGAGTACCGCACCTGATGTGTGCCTTGCCACATATCTGACAAGAGGGTACAAAGGTAATCTAGGAGTAGATCACTAGATAGCGGTCTAAATTATCCTTAGAGGAATAAGGATATGTTTCTCGGTTATGGAGGTGATAAAGAGTTCGACGTAAAGAGTTACGCAGATGCAAGCTTAACACCTATCCGGATAGCTCTGAGTAGAGATACCGGATACGTATAATGGAGCAACAATTTAGAATAGCTCCATGTAGAACAGTTATTTGAAATGGCTCCAAATATAGCGTAGTAGCTGCATCTACAAGATGACGTAGAGATTTGCGAAGTACATACGGATCTGAAAGATTCAGACCCGTTGACTATAACATCTCTCACAAGCATAACATGTTCAAACCCAGAACTCATCGAGTGTTACTCACATGGTAATGTGAACTAGATTATTGACTATAGTAAACTCTTTGCGTGTTAGTCACATGGGGATGTGACCTTGAGTGTTAATCACATATCGATGTGAACTGGATTATTGACTCTAGTGCAAGTGGGAGACTGTTGGAAATATGCCCTAGAGGCAATAATAAATTAGTTATTATTATATTTCCTTGTTCATGATAATCGTTTATTATCCATGCTAGAATTGTATTGATAGGAAACTCAGATACATGTGTGGATACATAGACAACACCATGTCCCTAGTAAGCCTCTAGTTGACTAGCTCGTTGATCAATAGATGGTTACAATTTCCTGACCATGGACATTGGATGTCATTGATAACGGGATCACCTTATTAGGAGAATGATGTGATGGACAAGACCCAATCCTAAGCATAGCACAAGATCGTGTAGTTCGCATGCTAAAGCTTTTCTAATGTCAAGTATCATTTCCTTAGACCATGAGATTGTGCAACTCCCGGATACCGTAGGAGTGCTTTGGGTGTACCAAACGTCACAACATAACTGGGTGACTAAAAAGGTGCACTACGGGTATCTCCGAAAGTGTCTGTTGGGTTGGCACGAATCAAGACTGGGATTTGTCACTCCGTGTGACGGAGAGGTATCTCTGGGCCCACTCGGTAGGACATCATCATAATGTGCACAATGTGATCAAGGAGTTGATCACGGGATGATGTGTTACGGAACGAGTAAAAGAGACTTGCCGGTAACGAGATTGAACAAGGTATCGGGATACCGACGATCGAATCTCGGGCAAGTATCGTACCGCTAGACAAAGGGAATTGTATACGGGATTGATTAAGTCCTTGACATCGTGGTTCATCCGATGAGATCATCATGGAACATGTGGGAGCCAACATGGGTATCCAGATCCCGCTGTTGGTTATTGACCGGAGAGTCGTCTCGGTCATGTCTACATGTCTCCCGAACCCGTAGGGTCTACACACTTAAGGTTCGGTGATGCTAGGGTTATAGAGATATTAGTATGCGGTAACCCGAAAGTTGTTCGGAGTCCCGGATGAGATCCCGGACGTCACGAGGAGTTCCGGAATGGTCCGGAGGTAAAGAATTATATATAGGAAGTGCTATTTCGGCCATCGGGACAAGTTTCGGGGTCACCGGTATTGTACCGGGACCACCGGAAGGGTCCCGGGGGTCCACCGGGTGGGGCCACCTGCCCCGGGGGTCCACATGGGCTGTAGGGGGTGCGCCTTGGCCTATATGGGCCAAGGGCACCAGCCCCAAGAGTCCCATGCGCCAAGAGAAGAGGAAAAGGAAGAGTCCTAAAGGGGGAAGGCACCTCCGAGGTGCCTTGGGGAGGAGGGACTCCTCCCTGGCCACACCCTTCCTTGGAGGAAGGGCCAAGGCTGCGTCCCCCCCTCTCCCTTGGCCCTATATATAGTGGGGGGAAAGGGAGGGCAACCTACCCTAAGCCCTGGCGCCTCCCTCTCCCTCCCATGACACATCTCCCTCCTCCCGCAGCGCTTGGCGAAGCCCTGTTGGAATCCCGCTACTTCCACCACCACGCCGTCGTGCTGCTGGATCTCCATCAACCTCTCCTCCCCCCTTGCTGGATCAAGAAGGAGGAGACGTCGCTGCTCCGTACGTGTGTTGAACGCGGAGGTGCTGTCCGTTCGGCGCTAGGATCATCGGTGATTTGGATCACGACGAGTACGACTCCATCAACCCCGTTCTCTTGAACGCTTCCGCGCGCGATCTACAAGGGTATGTAGATCCACTCCTCCCTCGTTGCTAGATGACTCCATAGATTGATCTTGGTGACACGTAGGAAATTTTGAATTATTGCTACGTTCCCCAACAAGGGGAACATCAAGAAGAACGGCAAGCAAGTTGCTGCTCAAGTGAAAAACCCATGTCTGAACCTAATCCTGAAACTGAGTGCTTCTACTGCAAAGAGACTGGTCACTGGAAGCGGAACTAACCCAAGTATTTGGCAGATAAGAAGGATGGCAAAGTGAACAATGGTATATTTGATATACAGATTATTGATGTGTATATTACTAGTGTTCGTAGCAACCCAACGGTATTTGATACTGGTTCAGTTGCTAAGAATAGTAAGTCGAAACGGGAGTTGCAGAATGAACAGAGATTAGTTAAGGGTGAAGTGACGATGTGTATTGGAAATGGTTCCAAGATTGATATGATCATCATCTCACACTCCCTATACTTTTGTGGTTAGTGTTAAACCTAAAATAAATGTTATTTAGTGTTTGCGTTGAGCATGAATATGATTGTATCATGTTTATTGCAATACAGTTATTCATGTAAGTTAGAGAATAATTGTTGTTCTGTTTACATGAATAAAACCTTCTATGGTCATACACCCAGTGAAAATGGTTTGTTGGATCTCGATCGTGGTGATACACATTTTCATAATATTGAAGCCAAAAGATGCAAAGTTAATAATGATAGTGCAATTTATTTGTGGCACTGCCGTTTAGGTCATATTGGTGTAAAGCGCATGAAGAAAATCCATGCTGATGGACTTTTGGAATCATTTGATTATGAATCAGTTGATGCTTGCGAACCATGCCTCATGGGCAAGATGACTAAGACTCCGTTCTCCGGAACAATGGAGCGAGCAAAAGATTTGGTGGAAATCATACATACTGATGTATGTGGTCCGATGAATATTGAGGCTCGAGATACGTATCATTATTTTCTGATCTTCACAGATGATTTGAGCAGATATGAGTATATCTACTTGATGAAACACAAGTCTGAAACATTTGAAAAGTTCAAAGTATTTTAGAGTAAAGTGGAGAATCATCGTAACAAGAAAATAAAAGTTTCTATGATATGATCGCAGAAGTAAAATATTTGAGTTAACGAGTTTGGCCTTCAGTTAAAACAATGTGAAATAGTTTCACTACTCATGCCACCTGGAACACCACAGTGTAATGGTGTGTCCGAACGTCATAACCGTACTACTATTGGATATAGTGCAGTCTATGATGTTTCTTACCGATTAATCACTATAGTTTTGGGGTTATGCATTAGAGACAGCTGCATTCACGTTAAAAAGGGCACCATCTAAGTCCATTGAGGCGACATTGTATGAACTGTGGTTTGGCAAGAAACCAAAGTTGTCGTTTCTTAAAGTTTGAGGTTGCAATGCTTATGTGGAAAAGTTTCAACCTGATAAGCTCAGACCCAAGTCGGAGAAGTGCGTCTTCATAGGATACCCAAAAGAAAATGTTGGGTACACCTTCTATCACAGATCTAAAGGCAAGTTATTCATTGCTGAGAATGGATCCTTTCTAGAGAAGGAGTTTCTCTTGACAGAAGTGAGTGGGAGGAAAGTAGAACTTGATGAGGTAACTATACTTGCTCCCTTATTGGAAAGTAGTTCATCACAGAAATCTGTTTCTGTGACTCCTACACCAATTAGTGAGGAAGCTAATGATGATGATCATGTAACTTCAGATCAAGTTACTACCGAACCTCGTAGGTAAACCAGAGTGAGATCCGCACCAGAGTGGTACGGTAATCATGTTCTGGAGGTCATGTTACTTGACCATGACGAACCTACGAACTATGAGGAAGCGATGATGAGCCCAGATTCCACGAAATGGCTTAAGGCCATGAAATCTGAGATGAGATCCATGTATAAGAATAATGTAGGACTTTGATTGACTTGCCCAAAGATCGGCGAGTCATTGAGATTAAATGGATCTTCAAGAGGAAGATGGACGTTGATAGTAGTGTTACTATCTACAAAACTATAATTTTCGCAAAAGGTTTTTGACAAGTTCAAGGTGTTGACTACGATGAGAGTTTCTCACTCGTATCTATGCTTAAGTCTGTCCGAATCATGTTAGCAATTGCCACAATTTATGAAATCTGGCAAATGGATAAACAAAACTGCATTCCTTAATGGATTTATTAAGGAAGAGTTGTATATGATGCCAGAAGGTTTTGTCAATCCTAAAGGTGCTAACAAAATATGCAAGCTCCAGCGATCCATCTATGGACTGGTGCAAGCATCTCGGAGTTGGAATATACGCTTTGATAAGTTGATCAAAGAATATAGTTTTATACAGACTTGCGGTGAAGCCTGTATTTACAAGAAAGTGAGTGGGAGCACTACATCATTTCTGATAAGTATATGTGAATGACATATTGTTGATCAGAAATAATGTAGAATTATTCTGCAAAGCATAAAGGAGTGTTTGAAAGGATTTTTTCAAAGAAAGACCTCGGTGAAGCTGCTTACATATTGAGCATCAAGATCTATAGAGATAGATCAAGACGCTTGATACGTTTTTTGATGAGTACATACCTTGACAAGATTTTGAAGTAGTTCAAAATAGAACAGTCAAAGAAAGAGTTCTTTCCTGTGTTACAAGGTGTGAAACTGAGTAAGACTCAAATCCCGACCACGGCAGAAGATAGAAAGAGAATGAAAGTCATTCCCTATGCCTTGGCCATAGGTTCTATAAAATATGCCATGCTGTGTACCAGATCTATTGTATACCCTACACTATTTTTGGCAAGGGAATACAATAGTGATCTAGGAGTAGATCACTGGACAGCGGTCAAAATTATCCTTAGTGGAATAAGGATATGTTTCTCGATTATGGAGGTGACAAAAAGGTTCGTCGTAAAGGGTTACGTCGAGGCAATTAGCTAGAGTAGCTCCATGCAGAGCATTGTTGACATAGAAATTTGCAAAATACTTACGGATCTAAATGTGGCAGACCCGTTGACTACACTTCTCTCACAAGCAAAACATGATCGCACCTTAGTACTCTTTGGGTGTTAATCACATAGCGATGTGAACTAGATTATTGACTCCAGTAAACCCTTTGGGTGTTGGTCACATGTCGATGTGAACTATGGGTGTTAATCACATGGTGATGTGAACTATTGGTATTAAACCACATGGCGATGTGAACTAGATTATTGACTCTAGTGCAAGTGGGAGACTGAAGGAAATATGCCCTAGAGGTAATAAGAAAGTTATTATTTATTTCCTTATATCATGATAAATGTTTATTATTCATTCTAGAATTGTATTATCCGGAAACATAATACATGTGTGAATACATAGACAAACAGAGTGTCACTAGTATGCCTCTACTTGACTAGCTCGTTGATCAAAGATGATTATGTTTCCTAACCATAGACATGAGTTGTCATTTGATTAACCGGATCACATCATTAGGAGAATGATGTGATTGACTTGACCCATTCTGTTACCATAGCACTTGATCGTTTAGTTTGTTGCTATTGCTTTCTTCATGACTTATACATGTTCCTATGACTATGAGATTATGCAACTCCCGTTTATCGGAGGAACACTTTGTGTGCTACCAAACGTCACAACGTAACTGGGTGATTATAAAGGTGCTCTGTATGTGTCTCCAAAGGTACTTGTTGGGTTGGCGTATTTCAACATTAGGATTTGTCACTCCGATTGTCGGAGAGGTATCTCTGGGCCCTCTCGGTAATGCACACCACTTAAGTTAGTTGTGGGATGATGTATTACGGAACGAGTAAAGAGACTTGCCGGTAACAAGATCGAACTTGGTATTGAGATACCAACGATCGAATCTCGGGCAAGTTACATACCGATGACAAAGGGAACAACGTATGTTGTTATGCGGTTTGACCGATAAAGATCTTCGTAGAATATGTAGGAGCCAATATGAGCATCCAGGTTCCGCTATTGGTTATTGACCAGAGACGTGTCTCGGTCATGTCTACATAGTTCTCGAACCCGTAGGGTCCGCATGCTTAAAGTTCGATGACGGTTATATTATGAGTTTATGTGTTTTGATGTACCGAAGGAGTTCGGAGTCCCAGATGAGATCGGGGACATGACGGGGAGTCTCGAAATGGTAGAGACATAAAGATCGATATATTGGACGAATATATTCGGACATCGGAAAGGTTCCGAGTGATTCGGGTATTTTCGGGAGTACCGGGGAGTTACGGGAATTCGTTTTGGCCTTAATGGGCCATACGGGAAAGGAGAGAAAGGCCTCAAAGGGTGGCCTCACCCCTCCCCATGGGCTGGTCCGAATTGGACTAGGGAGGGGGGGCGCCCCCTTCCTTCCTTCTCCTTTTTCCTTCCCTTTCCTCCCCCCCTACTCCTACTACTTGGAAGGGCTCCTAGTTCTACTAGGAAAGGGGGAATCCTACTCCCGGTGGGAGTAGGACTCCCCTAGGGTGCGCCATAGAGAGGGCCGGCCCTCCCCCTCCTCCACTCCTTTATATACGGGGGCAGGAGGCACCCCAAAGACACAACAATTGATCTCTTGATCTCTTAGCCGTGTGCGGTGCCCCCCTCCACCATAATCCACCTCGGTCATATCGTAGCGGTGCTTAGGCGAAGCCCTTCGTCGGTAGAACATCATCATCGTCACCACGCCGTCATGCTGACGGAACTCTCCCTCAAAGGTCGGCTGGATCGGAGTTCGAGGGACGTCATTGAGTTGAACGTGTGCAGAACTCGGAGGTGCCGTGCCTTCGGTACTTGATCGGTCGGATCATGAAGACGTACGACTACATCAACCGCATTGTGATAACGCTTCCGCTTTCGGTCTACGAGGGTACGTAGACAACACTCTCCCCTCTCGTTGCCATGCATCCCCATGATCTTGCGTGTGCGTAGGAAATTTTTGAAATTACTACGTTCCCCAATAGTGAGAGAGGGTCCAGGGGTCGCGTGGCGTCGAGGAGGGGCTTCGAGGCATCCGGTGAGGCAGGCGAGCAGGGAGGAGGCGTGACGCCTCGCGCGCGCGTGCACTGTCCCGCCTCTGCATGCTAGCAGAGGTTAGGGATGACTGGCACCAGACCAGTGGGCTGGGCTGTCCACTGGGCCGGCCAGGTAAGCCCAGGTAAAACTCTCTCTCTTCTCTGTTTTCTATTTTCTTTTCTGCAATTTGTTTTGGGTTTAGTTTTAACACCAAACCATTTTATAAAATCCTAAAAATAATTATGTGGCTAGAACTAAAATATACAAAACCGCATAAAATGTTCTAGAATTATTGGACATATATTAATTATATAAAGAATATATATCCAATGCAAATAGTTATTGAATTAATTCAAAGGCCCAAAATAAATATTTCTGAGACTCCAAAAATATTGGTTTGAGTTTTACCTCTTGCAATATTTTTATAGCTTGACAGGAACATTTTCTTGGGTTTATTTGAAACAATTTTTAATGTTGATCATTTTTGTAAAAGACTTCTGAGGCTTCCCACTTTCCCCAATTCTACTTTCATAGATATATACATGATGCATGAATGCTTGTGCAACTAGTTACAACCAATTCTAGGGCTGTGACAACTCACCCCCACTAAACAGGAATCTCGTCCCGAGATTCAAGACGTGAGGTAAGAAGACAGAGGGGGCACAAGACCAACACATCTTCACGATCCAGGTGGCACCTCATAAGGTTGTTGCTTCGTTGCATACGTTGATCTTGACATCCTCTCTTTTGAGATCTTCATCCACGCGATGACGACAGAAAGAAACTATACTAGGATTGATCTTCTCGAAGATCGAGCTATACAAGATCAACTCGCGGAATGAGATGTTGAAACATCTCGAGTTGAGACACAAAACAAATCGAGAGGGATGGAAGAACAACGACGGGGTTTGATTTGGTGGGAAACAATTCCACGCTTAGGAAGATGGTGGATGGTGTCAAGGTGGCGAGGATATAATTGCCATGATCCCGTAACGGGGCACCTTGGGAAAGGTGACTCGAAGAACTATTCCCTTAAGTGGCAAAAAGAATTACTTTTGATCCATAAATCATTGAAACTCTTCATACCAGCTTAAGGCAATTTACAATTGATCGTTTGAAATAGCTAGAAGAAATGGCATACTCGGACTAGGATGGATGATGTTGACTACCTTGTTGAAGACAACGCAAGGGATTATTTTGCTTGATCGTGCTCTCAAGAACTTGAGCATTTCCATATTCATCAAGGTTCTGCCAACATCCGTGGCAAGGATCCTGGCAACACGACATACTACCATGATGATTAGTGATGGATGATGCGGATACAAAGGAAGATAACACCTTCTCAGACCTTCCCGTACCGAGGCTAAGGGAACAGAACCTGGAGGATCGACCGAGAGACATTTAGCACTCCGCTTCTAATGTTCTCCTTGATGTGCTAGCGTAATCCATTCATAGATATGGTTTGATATCTAGAACATCAAGTAAAAGGTCGGACTTCGGAAGCTCAAGAATCCATAAGGAATAACTACGGAGGCAGATCCTGCGAGATCCTTATGGGGAGGTGACCAACTTCTTCAACCAAGATACTACAATAATAGGCCTTCCGGCTAGGTGTGTTGGCCACGACATCCACGTTACCGGTTATAGAGAGACCAACATTATAGTTCTTGGAGTACGTTCCAACCATCATATCTGCCTGAGATTCAGATCTGGTTGGTGTCAGGATTCCAGACTCATCAAGTCTAGAAAGAAAAATGAAAGTCTGCAACGCAATTCGACGAGATGATGTTGCGAGATTCTCGGGGAATGAGCTACGATAGCAAGCTCCAAAACATGAGCTGGTTCTGCTACAAACCTGTGAACATGCTATCCAAGACAGGCATGACCACATGGTAGTCTTATAATAAAACACTACCGAGCTCAGGTGGGGAACCATCATCGAGGATATCGAAGTCCTTGTGCACTTATCGATGAACTTCTTATCCCTGAGCAAGTCAATCAGTGGCTTGGTGTGCTAGGAACACATATAGAATGGAGGCGGCCAACCTATCAAACCATAGGGCACTTCGCACATGCATGACTAACTTGGGATGATTCCAGAGGAGGCAAAAATAAACTTTCTCGAATTCACGGCGGCAACTTGCATCGATTGCACGTGAACTAGAGGAAGTCACTTCTTTCATCCAGACAGATACTTCATGAACGGGGCATGAAGAAAAATGCTTACACAAGTTTCCAATGCTAGCTGGATGTTCAACACGAATCATGGAGGAGACAAAATGCTGCTGATGGACTCAACAACAACTCATCGGAATTTCCATATCACTGGACTTCCACCATCATGTGAACACAGTTATAGCATTGGTCAGACCAAAAGATGTAATGGTGTATGCTCGAGGGATCAACCACGGGTAAGACAGCATTACAAACATCGTTGGTTCTGATTTGACTTGACGATAGCCCATACTCAAGTCAAGGTTTTGACAAGGCAATAGATCTAACAACTGATCACGAGGACCAATCGATGGAGATATCTTCTTTCTTCAACACACACACACACACAAAGATATCCCTTAACATGAACTAAGTCAGACAAGCTTTATTTTCCAACTCTCCAAGTTGTTGTTTAGCTCAACCAACTAGCTCAGGGATATCCAATATAGATTCTTGGAGAAGGGGTGATTTATAAGAAAACCCATTTAATCACTAACTCAACATACCGGTCAGGTGACAACCAGGTAATACTTCCGAGAAGATCTTCGGAAAATCATGAACCACCGATATGTTACTAAGCTCGAGAACAATCTTGCTTTTCAAGGCAAGACGATGTGATCAAATAAGCAAGGATAGACACAATCCCAACTCTTGATCGAAGAGTGCACCAGGAAAATGGACCAGGTAGCATGATCAATCTTAGAATGATGATTCAATAACCAACACGCTAAGAATGAGAATATTGTCCATTAACTACCAAGCAACGAGGTTGCTAGGAGTATCGATTTCACACATCACAGTTCACTTGTCGGCATTCCAGTTATGGCAACACGGGACCGAGGAATGAACGATGATGGCGAGAGTATCACTGCATCAAGAACTCATAAGAGAAGGTGCAATTCTCATGACGTTCCTGACATAATAGTGGGTAATACTTCAGGGTAGAACAGAATCAAAGCTTGATTGCATTTGATCTGCGGAATACAACTGCTTTGACCCAATCCTAGAAATGGATGAGGTACTGGAGTTTGTTTCTCCTAGTCATTCTGAACTAGAATGGCTTGACGGACCACAGGAATAATAAGCATCGATAACACGGATGCACAATTACTCCTGACTATCAATTGATAGATGATGGTTGGAATACAAATGAAGAGGGACAACTCAAGGGAACATATATCTTTCTAAGTTGTGGATACATAGGTTAGTATGTTGAGCAAAGCTCAACATTTCTCCCGGATAACCCATGCAGAAAGGTAGAACTGGCAGATTCACAATGTAGAATGGAGAACTCATTAAGAGCACTCTGGTTGTGATCTTTTGATTCAAACGAATTTCTGCCAAGGATGGTTCATGGTATTTGGAATAATGATATACCACGGACCTCGAAGACTATCACAAAGATTACTAATATCCTAAAGGTACGAGCAACACTATCAACACGAGGTAAGTAGAGTGGATCTTGGGTCAAGAACCCAGGAGTAGAATGCCTACTACTAAGTGGCATCATGGGATGCTTTCGAGAATGGTGGCCAGATTCATCACACTGGGAACACAAAACATGGCTAGATTACTAGATGGTTTTATAAGACACGTAGGGTCATAGTAGTAGCTCCAACATATACACCAAGGCAACGGAGTACCTCACCGACTGTGTAGTGTGCTTAATTTGGCCCAAAAGGACATCGGGAACAGAAAGAAAGGATTCGCAAATGCATCAGACTATGTAGAGACCTGGGATGACTCGGACAGCATAACGGCTGTAAATGCTCAGAAAAAGATTTGAGACATTTACAAGGATTTGCATAGTCACTCAACAACATCATATTAAGGTTCTGGTTTAGACGACAACATGCTAAAAGTAGTAGAAACTAAGTTGAGGCCTGGAACCAACAATCCTATAAGTCTCTATCAAAGTAACTCATCATCCTGATAGATAGATGAGAAGGCCTAGTTCTTAAACCCCGTAGAAAGGAAGAGGATGACTCAGATCAGAAGGGCATAAGGTAAAGGAGTAAAAAGAGCCTTACGTTCCCTTCCACAATCAATTCCCTTATATAACTAAAGCATTTCTAGACACAACTTCGACCGGTTTGGTTTGGTAATCCTACAGGCAGTCAGGCTCTGATACCAACGCTGTCAGGCCCTCGATTCCAAGTCACATCGATCTAGCCGGTAACACCTCATATCACTTTGCGGCCTCACGCACAGTATTCCCACGGGTGTCGCCTTACCATGGCCCGGGACTGTTTGCGCCTTTTGGCTCACGTATATGATAGTGTCGCTAGCATCCATATGACAGTGAACCCATGCCGACATGGCTAGTCGTGAACCCAAAGCGGCACTAACCTATGGGGACAGGCATACATGAATCACATCGAGCTTGTCGGTCAGCAGCGTGTGAATCCGGGCTGTAGCACTTGGCTAACAGGACTCCAGGAACCCGGGCTATAGCAGGCTAGGCAGGACTCCGGATGTCACCGCGTGACATTTCCCTGAAGGGACAGACACATGAATGAAGTGAAACACATGCCGGCCAGTCAAGTGTCCTGAGCAGTAGTGCTGGGCTAACAGGACTCCGGTGAACCGGGCTGTAGCGGACTACTATGGCTCATGGAAGCACTAGACTACATTTCCCCATAAGAGAGGCTGCCAAGGATAAACAACTAGATTGTCGGATCCCACAGATACCAAGCATTTCAATCATACACACAATATGCTCGATATGTGTAAATACAACATGGCATCACAACATAACTCTACAACTCAAGTATTTATTCATTAGGCTCCGAGGGGTGAGATATTACAAACATGGGTCTCATGACCCAACAATCCTAGCATACAAATCAAAGCACATGTGGAAGCTTAACATGTCTGAGTACAGACATCTACAAAAAAAAGCTAAGAAGCCTGACTATCTACCAGATCCTGCCGAGGGCATAAGATCATAGCTGAGGTATCATGCTAAACGTCGAAGTCCACACGGAACTACTAGCGAGACTGACGTCTCTCTGCAAAACATAAAATAGGCAAACGTGAGTACAAATGTACCCAACAAGACTTACATCAGAACTATCTACATATGCATCGGTATCAATAAAGGGGGTGGTGGAGTTTAACTGCAGCAAGCCAACTTTGACTCAGTGGCTAACCTGAACTACGACTGCAAGCAACTCCTTTGAGGTGGCGCACACGAGCCCACATATTCACCATTCAATACACCACTATGGACCCGCTCCTGTCTCCCTACGGGAAGGCCATCCATAGCACTCACACTTATATTGCGAGTTTTAGAGTATCCACTTTCACTTGTCTATGAACTGTATAGGCAACCAAGTAGTCCTTTACCGCGGACGCGGCTATTCGAATAGATGATGTTAACCCTGCAGGGGTGTACTTCTTCATACACTCTCTCTCCACTTACCGTCGTTTACACGACATGTACTCGGCAACCTTCAAGCGGAAGCCCAACGAGGGTGTCGGCCACAGCCTACCTAAACACTCAAGTCTCTAGTCCAGGTTTATCGCCTATCCAGGATCCATCCACAGGGAGTCCGGCCGAGGTTTCCACATACGGCCCCGAACGATTTGTACAGGGTTCCGAGACACCAAATGGGTGCCCGACATGCCCGGCCACGGTGTATCTACCGCAACATAGCCCACCCCTGGGGTCAGCGCTACGCACGGCCGCCAACACATATCCTACAAACACCAGAAACTAGTTGCAACTCCTGGACAAAGGACTAGGGTGGTTAAGAAGCCGAGAGGGTCAATTAAGGATCCCAATGCATGGTAGTAACTGGTTCTTAAATCACACATACAGATCTCGGTGCTTAAGGACGGTTCCAATGAAACAACCCACCATGTACTCCTACATGGCCTCTCATCGATACCTTTACCAAATCTTGTTCAACACACTTAGCTCACACACATTAGGACATGATCACAACTTTCCAATTCATCCCCGATGAATCAGACCTGACACAACTCTAAGCACTAGCAGGCATGACAAGAAAACATGAATGAGTAGGCACATCAGGGCTCAAACAACTCCTACTCATGCTAGTGGGTTTCATCTATTTACTGTGGCAACGTCAGGTCATGCAGAGGAAAGGGGTTCAACTACCGCAACATGTAACAGTTGAAACGGTGTTGTCCTAATGCAGTAAAAGAGAGCAGGAGCAAGAGAGGGGGATTGTATCGGAATGAGCAAGGGGGTTTTGCTTGCCTGGCACTTCATTGGTGTCATCGATCACGTCGTCGGAAACATCATCTACTAAGAGGGAACAACCACTGACAAACACAAAAGGAACCACAATCAACGTAATGCACATCCATATGAATGATATGTCATATTAAAGTACTGAATTGACCTAGTGCAACAGTTAGTCATATTCATTGAAGTGGAATTCAAACCTATAGCAAATTCCAACTCCAAAACTAATTACCATTTATTCCATAATCATGAATTGTCCTATTCAGTGAGGTTAACTTGTTCAATCATGCATGAAAATGCCATAAACAGATTCTTTAGATTTTTCTAATAATTTTTGATATATAAATTATTTCATTTGGAGTTACGGTTTAATTTCTATGAATTTTTGAAGTTTTGGATATTTCCTAGGAATAATAAATCATTTAAGATTTATTTAAATTCCAGAAAGGAATTATTACGTTAACATGACCTCACAGTGACATCAACAGGTCAAGGGCTCGGTCCAGGTCAAACCTAGACGGTGGGGCCCGCGTGTTAGTGTCACAGGGCTAATCCTATTTTAGTTAAACCTAAACTAGGTAATTACCAGGGGCTAGCCCCACATGTCAATGACCCAGGGGAGGTCAAACCCCTAGTCAACAGGCCTAACACGCCGGCGGCTCGTCGCTGGCGACAGCACACACGGCGGAGGCTCGGGTTTCGCCCTCAGGCGACCAAAAGGATGGCGGAGGCAGTCTGCGTGGAGCTGGGCGTGCGCTGCATCCAGGGAAGTGAAGGACATATGCCCTAGAGGCAATAATAAAGTTATTATTTATTTCCTTATATCATGACAAATGTTTATTATTCATGCTAGAATTGTATTAACCGGAAACATAATACATGTGTGAATACATAGACAAACAGAGTGTCACTAGTATGCCTCTACTTGACTAGCTCGTTGATCAAAGATGGTTATGTTTCCTAACCATAGACATGAGTTGTCATTTGATTAACGGGATCACATCATTAGGAGAATGATGGGATTGACTTGACCCATTCCGTTAGCATAGCACTTGATCGTCTAGTTTGTTGCTATTACTTTCTTCATGACTTATACATGTTCCTATGACTATGAGATTATGCAACTCCCGTTTACCGGAGGAACACTTTGTGTGCCACCAAACGTCACAACATAACTGGGTGATTATAAAGGTGCTCTACAGGTGTCTCCGAAGGAACTTGTTGGGTTGGCGTATTTCGAGATTAGGATTTTTCACTCCGATTGTTGGAGAGGTATCTCTGAGCCCTCTCGGTAATGCACATCACTTAAGCCTTGCAAGCATTGCAACTAATGAGTTAGTTGCAGGATGATGTATTATGGAACGAGTAAAGAGACTTGCCGGTAACGAGATTGAACTAGGTATTGAGATACCGACGATGGAATCTCGGGCAAGTAACATACCGATGACAAAGGGAACAACGTATGTTGTTATGCGGTCTGACCGATAAAGATCTTTGTAGAATATGTGGGAGCCAATATGAGCATCCAGGTTCCGCTATTGGTTATTGAACGAAGACGTGTCTCGGTCATGTCTACATTGTTCTCGAACCCGTAGGGTCCGCACGCTTAAGGTTTCGATGACAGTTATATTATGAGTTTATGAGTTTTGATGTACCGAAGGAGTTCGGAGTCCTGGATGAGATCGGGGACATGACGAGGAGTCTCGAAATGGTCGAGACGTAAAGATCGATATATTGGACGACTGTATTCGGACATCAGAAAGGTTCCGAGTGATTCGGGTATTTTTCGGAGTACCGGAGAGTTACGGGAATACGTATTGGGCCTTATTGGGCCATACGGGAAAGAAGGAAAAGGGCCTCAAGGGTGGCCGCACCCCTCCCCAAATTGGACTAGGGAAGGGGGGCGCCCCCTTCCTTCCTTCTCCTTTTCCCTTCCTCTTTTCCTATTCCATATGGGAGGTGGAATCCTACTAGGACTAGGGAGTCCTAGTAGGACTCCACACTTGGCGCGCCCCCTCCTAGGGCCGGACTCCTCCTCCCTTGCTCCTTTATATACGGGTGCAGGGGGGCACCCCAAAGACACAACAATTGATCATTGATCTCTTAGCCGTGTGCGGTGCCCCCATTCACCATAGTCCTCGATAATATTGTAGCGGTGCTTAGGCGAAGCCCTCCGACGGTAGAACATCAAGATCGTCACCACACCGTCGTGCTGACGAAACTCTTCCCCGACATTCTGCTGGATCGGTGTCCAGGGATCGTCATCGAGATGAACGTGTGCTAGAACTCGGAGGTGCCGTAGTTTCGGTGCTTGATCGGTCGGGCCGTGAAGACGTACGACTACATCAACCACGTTGTGCTAACGCTTCTGCTTTCGGTCCATGAGGGTCCGTAGACAACACTCTCCTCTCTTGTTGCTATGCATCACCATGATCTTGCGTGTGCTTACGCGAGACTGGTTCTACCGACTTGCTTTGCACACAGGTGGCTAGCGGGTGTCAGTTTCTCCAACTTTAGTTCAACCGAGTGTGGCTATGCCCGGTCCTTGCGAAGGTTAAAACAGCACCAACTTGACAAACTACCGTTGTGGTTTTGATGTGTAGGTAAGAACGGTTTTTGCTCAGCCCGTAGCAGCCACGTAAAACTTGCAACTACAAAGTAGAGGACGTCTAACTTGTTTTTGCAGGGCATGTTGTGATGTGATATGGTCAAGACGTGATGAGATATAAGTTGTTGTATGAGATGATAATGTTTTGTTGAAGTTATCGGCAACTGGCAAAAGCCTTATGGTTATCTCTCTATTGCATAAGATGCAAGCACCAAATAATTGCTTTACTTTATCGCTATGCGATAGCAATAGTTGCAAGAGCAATTTGTTGCGAGACAACCATGTGACGACACATTGATATAGATGAAGATGATGGAGATCGTGTGTCATGCCGGTGACGATGGAGATCATGATGATACTTGGAGATGGAGATCAAAGGCAGAAGATGATGATGATGGCCATATGATGTCACATATTTTGATTGCATGTGATGTTTATCTTTTATACATCTTATTTTGCTTAGTTCGATGGTAGCTTTATAAGATATTCTCTCACTAATTATCAAGGGTAAGTGTTCTCCCTGAGTATGCACCATTGCGAAAGTTCTTCGTGCTGAGAAACCACATGATGATCGGGTGTGCTAGGCTCTTACGTTCAAATACAACGGTGCAAAACAGTTTGCACCACGCCGAATTACTCCCGGTGAAACTTGACGAGCCTAGCATATAACAGATATGGCCTGGAACACGGCGGAACACGGAGACCGAAAGGTCGAGCGTGAATCATATAGTAGATATGATCAACATAGTGATGTTCACCATTGAAACTACTCCATCTCACGTGATGATCGGACATGGTTTAGTTGATATGGATCACGTGATCACTTAGAAGATTAGAGGGATGTCTGTCTAAGTGGGAGTTCTTAAGTAATATGATTAATTGAACTTTAATTTATCATGAACTTAGTCCTGGTAGTATTAGCATATCTATGTTGTAGATCAATAGCTCGCGATGTTGCTCCCAGTTTATTGTGTTCCTAGAGAAAAATTATGTTGAAAAATGTTAGTAGCAATGATGCGGATTGGATCCGTGATCTGAGGATTATCCTCATTGCTGCACAGAAGAATTATGTCTTTGATGCACCGCTAGGTGACAGACCTATTGCAGGAGTAGATGCAGACGTTATGAACGTTTGGCTAGCTCAATATGATGACTACTTGATAGTTTAGTGCACCATGCTTAACGGCTTAGAATCGGGACTTCAAAGACGTTTTGAACGTCATGGACCATATGAGATGTTCCAGGAGTTGAAGTTAATATTTCAAGCAAATACCCGAGTTGAGAGATATGAAGTCTCCAACAAGTTCTATAGCTAAAAGATGGAGGAGAATAGCTCAAGCAGTGAGCATGTGCTCAGATTGTCTGGGTACTACAATCGCTTGAATCAAGTGGGAGTTAATCTTCCAGATAAAATAGTGATTGACAGAATTCTCTAGTCACCATCACCAAGTTAGTAGAACTTCGTGATGAACTATGATATGCAAGGGATAACGGAAACGATTCCCAAGCTCTTCCGACGAAGGTAGAAATCAAGAAAAATATCAAGTGTTGATGGTAGACAAGACCACTAGTTTCAAGAAAAGGGCAAAGGGAAGAAGGGGAACTTCAAGAAGAACGGCAAGCAAGTTGCTGCTCAAGTGAAGAAGCCCAAGTCTGGTCCTAAGCCTTAGACTAAGTGCTTCTACTTCAAAGGGACTGGTCACTGGAAGCGGAACTGCCCCAAGTATTTGGCGGATAAGAAGGATGGCAAAGTGAACAAAGGTATATTTGATATACAGATTATTGATGTGTATTTTACTAGTGTTCGTAGCAACCCCTCGGTATTTGATACTGTTTAGTTGCTAAGAGTAGTAACTCAAAACGGGAGTTGCAGAATGAACAAAGACTAGTTAAGGGTGAAGTGACAATGTGTGTTGGAAGTGGTTCCAAGATTGATATGATCATCATCGCACACTTCCTATACTTTCGGGATTAGTGTTGAACCTAAATAAGTGTTATTTGGTGTTTGCGTTGAGCATGAATATGATTTGATCATGTTTATTGCAATACGGTTATTCATTTAAGTAAGAGAATAAATTGTTGTTTTGTTTACATGAATAAAACCTTATATGGTTACACACCCAATGAAAATGGTTCGTTGGATCTCGATCGTAGTGATACACATATTCATAATATTGAAACTAAAAGATGCAAAATTAATAATGATAGTGCAACTTATTTGTGGCACTGCCGTTTAGGTCATATTTGTAACACCCTCGATGCGACTATAGCTCCCACGTGTCGAGGCATGACTTAGAGACATAATCGCATTGAAGGCATATGTCGCAAGTTAGGCAATCTTCACAACATCCCATGTAATATGAATAATAAAGGGGAGATAACATAGTTGGCTTACACTCGCCACGTCACATCAAAGTACATAAATAACATCCATCATTCAAACACTCATGGCCCGACTACGGCGCCAAAAATAGAAAAGAACCCAACATGCGACAAGGCCCCGAATCAAACCCCAACTAGGCACCACTACTGATCATCAGGAAGAGACACGTAGTAACGCTGAGAGTCTTCGTCGAACTCCCACTTGAGCTCGTACTCGTCACCTGGAGCGGAATCACCTGGACCTGCATCTGGAGTTATAGTATCTGTGAGCCATAGGGACTCAGCAATCTCGCACCCTCGCGATCAAGACTATTTAAGCTTATAGGAAGGGTAAGGCAAATATATATGTGGAGCTGCAGCAAGCGACTAGCATATATGGTGGCTATCTTATTCACAAAAGAGAGCGAGAAGAGGAGGCAAGCACGAGCGAGAAACTAGAGAGCAACCTGCGCAAACATTACTCCAACACCGTGTCCACTTCCCGGACTCCGCCGAGAAGAGGCCATCACGGTCACGCACTCAGTTGATTCATTTTAATTAATAAGGTTCAAGTTATCTACAACCGGACATTAACAAATTCCCATCTGCCCATAACCGCGGGCACGGCTTTCGAAAGTTCAATCCCTGCAGGGGAGTCCCAACTTAGCCCATGACAAGCTCTCACGGTCAACGAAGGAATAGACCTCCTCCCAAGACGTACCGATCAGGCTCGGTATCTCGGTAACTCAAGACACTTCGACAGGTTAAAACAAGACCAGCAACACCGCCCGAATGTGCCGACAAATCCCGATAGGAGCTGCACATATCTCGTTCTCAGGGCACACTCAGATTGTCCAAACTTCCGGTAGGCCAGCCCAGAGTTTCCCCTGGTAGCCACCGGCGGCTGACGGTTTGGACCAACACTCAGAGGAGCACTGGCCCGGGGGGGGGGGGTTAAATAAGATGACCCTTGAGTCTGCAGAACCCAAGGGAAAGAAAAGGCTAGGTGGCAAATGGTAAAACCAATGTTGGGCATTGCTGGAAAAGCTTTAATCAAGGCGAACTATCAAGGGGTTCCCATTATAACCCAACCGTGTAAGGAACGCAAAATCCGGGAACATAACACCGATATGACGGAAACTAGGGCGGCAAGAGTGGAACAAAACACTAGGCAAGAGGCCGAGCCTTCCACCCTTTACCAAGTATATAGATGCATTAAGATAACATAGCAATATAATGATATCCCAACAAGTAAATAAATGTTCCAACAAGAAACGGCTCCAATCTTCACCTGCAACTAGCAACGCTATAAGAGGGGCTGAGCAAAGCGGTAACATAGCCAATCAACGGTTTGCTAGGACATGGTGGGTTAGAGGTTCAACATAGCAATTGGGAGGCTGAAACGCAAAAGGTAGGCATCGTAGCATTGGCATAGCAAGAGCGAGCAAACTAGCATAGCAAAGACAGTAGTGATTTCGAGGGTATAATCATCTTGCCTGCACAGTTGTCAGAGTTGGCTGGATCCTCAAAAGCAAACCAAACGGGCTCCTCGGTAGCGAACTCGTCTCCCGGATCTACCCAAACAAGACAAACAAGCAACAAGACACAATCAACCACGTGCAAGACCAAGCAATATGATGAAATGATGATATGCTATGCGGGATGCGATGCGGGATGCAAAATGCAAGATATGACAGGAAATGCATGGACTTGGCCTCAACTTGGAATTCCAAGGGTGCCAATGGAAAGATGAGATGAAACCGCTTGAAAACGATATAAAGAACGCCGGAATCAGAGTTACGGTTTGGAAATGGCAAGCGTTTTAAGAATGACACCGGTCTGCGATTTACAGCAAGTAGGCATCTAAATGCAATGAGATGAACATGCTACAGCCACCAAACATGACAACAAAATACATGGCAGGGATGCACACAAGATGGTTAAAAAAAGACTAGCACTGAGCCACGGCCAATTCATCCATTATGAGGTTCAAACAAGCATGGCAAAAACGCAAATGCAAAACAGATTCCAGACTTAGTGAAATTAACACTTGTCTGAAATTTCAGATCACGAAGCCCTCTTCGGAGCAGCAAAACAACATGATACATGACCTGATTAAGACATGTAAGAACATGGTATGGAGCTACTCAACAAGCTTAACAAAAGACCCAAAGCTACCTGGGGCCAAAAGGGTTCACAACATATACTAACGGGCACACGAACATAGCTAAAACACAATCAGTTTTCAGACATAGTGAAAACTGAGACATGCTGAAATATAACTCACGAAGGCATGTAAACGAGCTCGATGCACTCACTACGGTGCAAGTCATGGCAAGGCAAGCATACATCCATAAATAAGGCACAAAATACAAGCTAGACATGGCAAGAACAATGGCATAGCATGCACGGATCAACTACAATAGCATCGGCAAAATCGCAAACGAGTTGACGATCTGCCCAGATTCACCACGAAGCAAAAGTAGAGCTCGATTGACTCAAGCTAGGGTGGTCTATAATTACAATAAAAGACATGGATGGATAGAGCATAAAATTATTAACAAAACCCTTTTACCGATCATCCTCAAAAGAGGCACGGATCACTCGGAAACAAGCTGAACATATGGCATCATGAACTAAATAATCCCAAACTTAGTGAAAACTACTAAGTCCCTGAAAACAGATTTACCGGGTGCCTCACTTTGCAAGCTTGCACAAGTCACCACACACATCCTAAAAATGCACGGGTTGCACCTCTGGAAAGATTACAAAATGCTTAACAAAACATATGAAGGACTCACAGGCATAGCATGCACACAATAATCATGGCAAAAATGACAAAAGTCTAAGATGAACTAGCAGATCTGACAATTAACTCACGAAGCCTCCTTCTAACAGCATTTCTGGCATCAAGATGAGCTCAAATGAAAATGATGCAATGGAATGAAATGATGTACTCATCGAGGCGAACATTTTGATATACTATATGTCCAAATCGGAGCTACGGATCCAAAGTTACAGTAGGTCAAAGATCGCATAAAAAATTAGGGTTAGGAGGGAAAGTCAACCGAAATTATCAGATCCAGATCGGGATCTCGCGGGTACTGTTCACGCGCGGATTTCGAGGATCGTCGGAGAGCTCGCCGGAGCTGCGGGGTGTCACCGGAGTCGAGGGAGAGGCGGAGGGCACCGGATCCGACGCGGGGGGAGGGGAGTCGTTTGGCGGCGGGGCGGCGACCTTGGCGGCGCGGGGCGGCGAGGAAGGCCGGGGCGACGAGCTCGCCGGCGGCCAGAAGCTTGGCGGCGGTGGAAGCGGCGGTTGCTGGCTGCCGGAGTCGGGGACGAGGAAGAAGGGCGGCGCGGCGACCTCGGGCGCGGGGCGGCGAGTGGCCCGGTCGGGCGTGGGAGCGGGCCCGCCTCGGGCCTGGGCGGGCCGGCGGGAGCGGCGGCGGGGGAGTGGTCCGCCCGCCATGTGTCGACGGCGGGTTGGCTGCGGCGATGCGTCCGGTCGGATCGGACGTGTCCGGCCGGCGCGGGGATCCTGTTTTTTTAGGGTTTCGAGGGGGAGGAGAGATCCGAAAACGAAGGGGTCTTTAAATAGGCATAAGTGGAGCTAGGAGAGTCCAAATGAGGTGCGGTTTTCGGCCACGCGATCGTGATCAAACGCTCTAGGACATGGAGCAGAGTTTGGTGGGTTTTGGGCCAAATTGGAGGGGTGTTGGGCTGCAACACACATGAGGCCTTTTCGGTCCCTCGGTTAACCGTTGGAGTATCAAACGAAGTCCAAATGATACGAAACTTGACAGGCGGTCTACCGGTAGTAAACCAAGGCCGGTTGGCAAGTCTCGGTCCAATATGGAAATTTTTAATCCCCACACACGAAAGAAAGCTAGAAATGGCCACCGGAGGAGAACGGAGTGCCGGAATGCAAAACGGACAACGGGGAAAATGCTCGAATGCATGAAACGAACACGTATGCGAATGCAATGCATATGATGACATGATATGAGATGCATGACAAAGACAAAAACACACGGAGACAAAGACCCGAACCCGAGAAATAAATAACTTAACGCCGGAAACGGCAAGAGTTGGAGTACAAATTGGGAAAGTTACATCCGGGGTGTTACAATATTGGTGTAAAGCGCATGAAGAAACTCCATGCTGATGGACTTTTGGAATCACTTGATTATGAATCACTTGATGCTTGCGAACCATGCCTCATGGGCAAGATGACTAAGACTCCGTTCTCCGGAACAATGGAGCGAGCAACTGACTTATTGGCAATAATACATACTGATGTATGCGGTCCGATGAGTGTTAAGGCTCACGGCAGGTATCGTTATTTTCTGACCTTCACAGATGATTTGAGCAGATATGGGTATATCTACTTAATGAAACACAAGTCTGAAACAGTTGAAAAGTTCAAAGAATTTCAGACTGAACTGGAGAATCATCATAACAAAAAATAGAAGTTTCTACGATATGATCGCACCAGTAAAATATTTGAGTTACGAGTTTGGCCTTCAATTAAAACAATGTGAAATAGTTTCACTACTCACGCCACCTGGAACACCACAGTGTGATGGTGTGTCCGAACATCGTAACCGTACTTTATTAGATATGGTGCGATCTATGATGTCTCTTACCAATTTACCACTATCGTTTTGGGGTTATGCATTAGAGACAGCTATATTCACGTTAAATAGGGCACCATCTAAGTCCGTTGAGATGACACCGTATGAACTATGGTTTGGCAAGAAACCTAAGCTGTCGTTTCTTAAAGTTTGAGGTTGCAATGCTTATGTGAAAAAGTTTCAACCTGATAAGCTCAAAACCAAATCGGAGAAGTGCGTCTTCATAGGATACCCAAAAGAAAATGTTGGGTACACCTTCTATCACAGATCCGAAGGCAAGATATTCGTTGCTGAGAATGGATCCTTTCTAGAGAAGGAGTTTCTCTCGAAAGAAGTGAGTGGGAGGAAAGTAGAACTTGATGAGGTAACTGTACCTGCTCCCTTATTGGAAAGTAGTTCATCACAGAAATCTGTTATTGTGACTACTACACCGATTAGTGAGGAAGCTAATGATGATGATCATGTAACTTCAGATCAAGTTACTACTGAACCTTGTAGGTAAACCAGAGTGAGATCCGCACCAGAGTGGTACGGTAATCTTGTTCTGGAGGTCATGTTACTTGACCATGACGAGCCTACGAACTATGAGGAAGCGATGATGAGCCCAGATTCCGCGAAATGGCTTGAGGCCATGAAATCTAAGATGAGATCCATGTATGAGAACAAAGTATCGACTTTGATTGACTTGCCCAGTGATCGGCGAGCCATTGAGATTAAATGGATCTTCAAGAGGAAGACGGACGCTAATAGTAGTGTTACTATCTACAAAGCTAGAATTGTCGCAAAAAGGTTTTCGACAAGTTCAAGGTGTTGACTACGATGAGAGTTTCTCACTCGTATCTATGCTTAAGTCTGTCCGAATCATGTTAGCAATTGCCACATTTTATGAAATCTGGCAAATGGATAAACAAAACTACATTCCTCAATGGATTTATTAAAGAAGAGTTGTATATGATGCAACCAGAAGGTTTTGTCAATCCTAAAGGTACTAACAAAATATGCAAGCTCCAGCGATCCATCTATGGACTGGTGCAAGCATCTCGGAGTTGGAATATACGCTTTGATAAGTTGATCAAAGCATATAGTTTTATACAGACTTGTGGTGAAGCCTGTATTTACAAGAAAGTGAGTGGGAGCACTACAGCATTTCTGATAAGTATATGTGAAAGACATATTGTTGATCGGAAATAATGTAGAATTATTCTGCAAAGCATAAAGGAATGTTTGAAAGGAGTTTTTCAAAGAAAGACCTCGGTGAAGCTGCTTACATATTGATCATCAAGATCTATAGAGATAGATCAATACGCTTGGTAAGTTTTTCCAATGAGTACATACCTTGACAGGGTTTCGAAGTAGTTCAAAATAGAACAGTCAAAGAAAGAGTTCTTTCCTGTGTTACAAGGCGTGAAACTGAGTAAGACTCAAAGCCCGACCACGGCAGAAGATAGAAAGAGAATGAAAGTCATTCCCTATGCCTTGGCCATAGGTTCTATAAAATATGCCATGCTGTGTACCAGATCTATTGTATACCCTGCACTGTTTTTGGCAAGGGAATACAATAGTGATCTAGGAGTATATCACTGGACAGCGGTCAAAATTATCCTTAGTGGAATAAGGATATGTTTCTCGATTATGGAGGTGACAAAAAGTTTCATCGTAAAGGGTTACGTCGATGCAAATTTTGACACTGATCCAGATGACTCTAAATCTCAATCTGGATACATATTGAAAGTGGGAGCAATTAGCTAGAGTAGCTCCGTGCAGAGCATTGTTGACGTAGAAATTTGCAAAATACTTATGGATCCGAATGTGGCAGACCCGTTGACTAAACTTCTCTCACAAGCAAAACATGATCACACCTTAGTACTCTTTGGGTGTTAATCACATAGCGATGTGAACTAGATTATTGACTCTAGTAAACCCTTTGGGTGTTGGTCACATCTCGATGTGAACTATGGGTGTTAATCACATGGTGATGTGAACTATTGGTATTAAATCACATGGCGACGTGAACTAGATTATTGACTCTAGTGCAAGTGGGAGACTGAAGGAAATATGCCCTAGAGGTAATAATAAAGTTATTATTTATTTCCTTCTATCATGATAAATGTTTATTATTCATGCTAGAATTGTATTATCCGGAAACATAATACATGTGTGAATACATAGACAAACAGAGTGTCACTAGTATGCCTCTACTTGACTAGCTCGTTGATCAAAGATGGTTATGTTTCCTAACCATAGACATGAGTTGTCATTTGATTAACGGGATCACATCATTAGGAGAATGATGTGATTGACTTGACCCATTCCGTTAGCATAGCACTTGATAGTTTAGTTTGTTGCTATTACTTTCTTCATGACTTATACATGTTCCTATGACTATGAGATTATGCATCTCCCGTTTACCGGAGGAACACTTTGTGTGCCACCAAACGTCACAACGTAACTGGGTGATTATAAAGGTGCTCTACAGGTGTCTCTGAAGGTACTTGTTGGGTTGGCGTATTTCAAGATTAGGATTTGTCACTCTGATTGTCGGAGAGGTATCTCTGAGCCCTCTCGGTAATGCACATCACTTAAGCCTTGCAAGCATTGCAACTAATGAGTTAGTTGCAGGATGATGTATTACGGAACGAGTAAAGAGACTTGCCGGTAACGAGATTGAACTAGGTATTGAGATACCGACGATCGAATCTCGGGCAAGTAACATAACGATGACAAAGGAAACAACATATGTTGTTATGTGGTCTGACCGATAAAGATCTTCGTAGAATATGTGGGAGCCAATATGAGCATCCAGGTTCCGCTATTGGTTATTGACCGGAGACGTGTCTTGGTCATGTCTACATTGTTCTCGAACCCGTAGGGTCCGCACGCTTAAGGTTTCGATGACAGTTATATTATGAGTTTATGAGTTTTGATGTACCGAAGGAGTTCGGAGTCCCGGATGAGATCGGGGACATGACGAGGAGTCTCGAAATGGTCGAGACGTAAAGGTCGATATATTGGACGACTGTATTCGGACATCGGAAAGGTTCCGAGTGATTCGGGTATTTTTCGGAGTACCGGAGAGTAACGGGAATGTATTGGGCCTTATTGGGCCATACGGGAAAGAAGAAAAAGGGCCTCAAGGGTGGCCGCACCCCTCCCCTTGGTCTGGTCCGAATTGGACTAGGGAAGGGGGGCGCCCCCTTCCTTCCTTCTCCTTTTCCCTTCCTCTTTTCCTATTCCATATGGGAGGTGGAATCCTACTAGGACTAGGGAGTCCTAGTAGGACTCCACACTTGGCGCGCCCCCTCCTAGGGCCGGACTCCTCCTCCCTTGCTCCTTTATATACGGGTGCAGGGGGGCACCCCAAAGACACAACAAAATTGATCATTGATCTCTTAGCCGTGTGCGGTGCCCCATTTCACCATAATCCTCGATAATATTGTAGCGGTGCTTAGGCAAAGCCCTCCGACGGTAGAACATCAAGATCGTCACCACACCGTCGTGCTGACGAAACTCTTCCCTGACATTCTGCTGGATCGGAGTCAGGGGATCGTCATCGAGATGAACCTGTGCTAGAACTCGGAGGTGCCGTAGTTTCGGTGCTTGATCGGTCGGGCCGTGAATACGTACGACTACATCAACCACGTTGTGCTAACGCTTCCGCTTTCAGTCTATGAGGGTCCGTAGACAACACTCTCCTCTCTCGTTGCTATGCATCACCATGATCTTGCGTGTGCGGGAATTTTTTTGAAATTACTACGTTCCCCAACAGGAAGCACAGGAGAGGGGCCAGGGTGGCCAGAGTCGACGGCACCGACAAGCGGAGCGGCGCCGGCACCGACAAGCACACGGCAGGAGCAACGGGTGGTTGGTACGGCCCCGTGGTGACGCGCAATGCGCGGTGATGCGCTCGGTTTTGAGCTCCGGTGTGGGTGGCCACGGCGGCGAGGAGCTCAGGTGGCGGCGCGTGCGGGCAGGCGAGGTGTGTCAGCTACGGCTTGCAGCAGAGAAAACAGAGAGGGGAGTTCAGGTCAGGAGCTCACGGCGGGGAAGATGAATAGGTCAGCTGGCTCGGGGGTGGTCGGACGATGTCGTGGCGTTGCCGGCGATCTCGGACGGCCGAGGAGGAAGACGGCGGCGTTGGGGACGAAGCAGAGCTCCTGGCGCCGCTTGACCCCGTGGAGAGGACGAAGACGTCATGGTAGAGCTCGGGGACAGCTCAGAGAGGCGAGGGAGAGGCGGCGGCTACGGCAACGATGAGCGGCAGCGACGAGCTCCGCTCGGTGGGGGGGGGGGGGGGGAGAGAGGGAGCCAGAGGAGGGGGAGAAGGCACGGGAGAGGGAGAGAGCTCGAGGGAGTGAGAGAGGGTCCAGGGGTCGCGTGGCGTCGAGGAGGGGCTTCGAGGCGTCCGGTGAGGCAGGCGAGATGGGAGGAGGCGTGGCGCCTCGCGCGCGTGTGCACTGTCCCGCCTCTGCCTACTGGGAGAGGTTAGGAATGACTGGCACCAGACCGGTGGGCTGGGCTGTCCACTGGGCCGGCCAGGTAAGCCTAGGTAAAACTCTCTCTCTTTTCTGTTTTCTATTTTCTTTTCTACAATTTGTTTTGGGTTTAGTTTTAACACCAAACCATTTTATAAAATCCTGAAAATAATTATGTGGCTAGAACTAAAATATACAAAACCACATAAAATGTTTCAGAATTATTGGACATATATTAATTATATAAAGAATATATATCCAATGCAAATAGTTATTGAATTAATTCAAAGGCCCAAAATAAATATTTCTGAGACTCCAAAAATATTGGTTTGAGTTTTACCTCTTGCCAATATTTTTATAGCTTGACAGGAACATTTTCTTGGGTTTATTTGAAACAATTTTTAATGTTGATCATTTTTGTAAAAGACTTCTGAGGCTTCCCACTTTCCCCAATTCAACTTTCATAAATATATACATGATGCATGAATGCTTGTGCAACCAGTTACAACCAATTCTAGGGCTGTGACAGCTGTGATCCATAATTTGGCCTCGTTGATAATGAGTGTAAGTAGAATAGGCGGTGGGGCATATTTTTGGCGGAAAACCCTAGCGTTCCGCTTGTTCCAAACAGTCCATGAGATAAGCATGGTGAGGGATGCCATGGCATGCCAGTTTGGAGTGCGGTTGTCAGTCTGATTATCCCACCATTGCTTGACGGAGTCAGTTTGGAGTGCGGTTGTCAGTCTGATTATCCCACCATTGCTTGACGGAGTCATGAAGCTGCCACTCGAAGGTTTTGACGTGAGGCAAACCAAGCTTGTCGATGATTACTCTCCAAAGCCTAATTGTGTATCGACACTTGAAGAAGAGATGGGGTCTCGTTTCTTGCTCTCTCTTGCATAGCGGACATAGGCCACAATTTGCCCAACCGCGCCTCTCCAGCTGGTCGGCGGTCCAAATTCGATCTTGCAGGGCTAGCCAAACAAAAAAATTCACCTTGAGGGGGGGGCAAGCCTTCCAAACCATGCATTCCATGGGGGAGAGAGTCAAGCCAAGGAATTGCGCCTTGTAAGCGGTGGCCGTTGTGTAGATCCCATCATTTGCGTGCTTCCAAATAATCTCATCCTCGGTTTTCTCATCAAGGTGGACGTCATGCAGCAGCATCCACAAGGTGAAAAATTCACGAATGTGGCCACAGTGACATCGATATTGGGGTTGATTTTCAGAATCCACGCCTCTTCCTTGAGTGCTTCAATCATCTTCCAGTTCTTCCTTCTCGAGGCCTCATAT
The DNA here is from genome assembly GCF_003073215.2 of Triticum urartu. NCBI lineage: Eukaryota > Viridiplantae > Streptophyta > Magnoliopsida > Poales > Poaceae > Triticum > Triticum urartu. The sequence continues at coordinate 1,323,106 of NC_053026.1, read as the reverse complement.
ATTAAGGGTGCTATGTCCTTGGGCTTGCGCCCGAGGAGCCAAGGGGAATCCCAGAACGGAGTTTTGGCACCATCCCCAATAGTGATAATTGTAGAGGCGTAGAAGAAGTCGAGGTCCTCGACGGAAGATTTGCATTTATGCAAATCTGGAACATGCAAAGAGGAATCTAGAGAATTATTTGCAAGTCCGTGCTAGAAGAACGTATACCCTCCCTGCCTCCAATCGTTCCTCCGAGCGACAGGAGGAAAAATCAAGCCGCCGCCTGGGCTTCCCCTTCTCCGCCATCCTCCTCCAACGCTGTCGCCAGAGGGTGCGACAGGGCGAAGCCCGGCAGGCACCGGCGAGGCGGTGACGATCGGTCGTCCTCTCGCATGGTGGACTCGGCGCGGGCTGGGGCTACTAGGACGGAGTGCGGCGCTGGCGGTGTGTGCCAGATCAAGGCAGTGCCGGTGGCATGGCAGATGCGCATAGGGCGACATGGGGTAGAGCGGGCTCAAGGATCAGCAGCGGCGGCTTCGCGGCGGCTAGACCTGACCCACGGGGGTGCAGGTTGCGGATGACCAACTACATTGTTGCTGTGAATGCTGCTCCTCATGGCAGCGATGGAATGTCTCCGTGCCAGGATGGACGTCTGGCTGCCGAGAGCCTGAGAAGCCGCCAAAAAGGACTCTGACTGAATAAAAGCACTTAACTTATGGCACTCACCAAAAATAGGGCCACACATCTCTCCCATCGGTTTTTTAGGCCAAACACACGCGTTATTGCTCAATAACTTGAGGAATACAATTGATATGAGGTGGTTGCAGGAGCCAAACATAGCAACCCGCTGCAAGATTTAGCACGTAACTAGTGAGACTTTGGGCCTCATTGTTCATACTTCTGCCTTCGGAAATGATGGAACATGAATGAAAATCTAAGGATATTAATTTATTTATTTTGAAAAGGAGGATAACCCCTGCCTTTGCATGAGAATGATGCATGCAGCCATATATTATTAATAGTGCAAAATTCAGAAGGTGAACAACATCGACCCGGAAATAAAGTGCAAAACAAACACTGAGACCTTACGATAGTAACTCCTCCAGATTGTCACTAACCCTACGATACAAGACCTAACATAAATGAAAAATACATAACTCATAGGTTACGCCTTCAAGAAGGAATCACCGCACGTGCGCCGATGAAGGAAAATCCATCACAAGGTTGAACTCCAGATTCTCATCCCCAAAGCCAAGCTTCAATCCATCACCTTCAACAACGACACGACGCAGCCGCGCGATGACATAGCTCGATCAGAGATCTTGTGTTTCTACCAGAGGGCAATAACTCGTCGTTGAAGCCGTCTGTCCCCCCCCCCCCTTATTCGTCTACTAACGCGTCGATAGCCAAATACCTCCGGAGGAGACAACGGAAGACAAAGATGTCCCATACCACCAGGCTCCCACTACCGTCGCACCACCTTCAATCCAACAACAATAGGCTAAACATGACACCACCACTAGCCACCATGCATCACCTGCCGGAAGTAGACATGACTTGACGTCTTCGTATAAGACTTCGTGCATAACATCCACTGGTAGCGCATCAATCGGTGGCTTCACCTACAGATGACGGGGCACCGCCCGACAACTCCAAAAGAGGCACATGTGTCACCTACCGAGCCGTATCGTAGTCGATTTGTTGATGGAAGGGACATCCCATACTGCCACCGGCTTGAGAAGTCTGTCACCACCTCGAGATCAGGACTCTGAGTCGCCCACATGACCCCGCAATCCGTCGTCATTGATGAAGAGGGGCCGCCGCCCCGATTCCCAGCGCTACAGGGAGTACCCACCGTTGCGCCAGCCACTGTCGTCGCCCATAGAACGGCAACCACCGCCGCGATCCCACATCAAGTGCCATCGACATCGGAGGAAGCTTCGGTGGCCATGCCCTTCCCGCGACAAGCCTGGATAAGGGATCCCAAGATTTGCCACCACCGGTGTTGCCACAATGACCTACCACCAGGCCTGTCATCCCCAGCGGAGGGGACACCACCACCACCATCGGCGGATCTGGGCCAGTCGTCGTTGTCACCACCGCCAAGACCGGATCTAGGCAGAATTCCGCCACCGGCCACACCAACCCCACATCCTTCCTCTACCCACGCCTAGTCGATCAGCACGTCACGCCTAGCCGAGCTCCAGCCGCGCCGCCATGCCCTGGATCAGCATGACGCCATCACTGAAGCCATTGTCCCGCATCACGCAACATCGAGCGAGGCTAAGGGAGATCAGCGCCGCCGCCTATGCCAACCAGATCGGCGGCACGCACTAGCGGAGGTGAAGAGAGGGAGCTGGAGGAGGAGGACTAGCCCCGGCAGCTATGGTTCGCCCCTCGGTGGCCTGCGGGAGCGACGCGAGGGGGTACACGACGGAGCACACCAATGCATCTATTCCTCTAAATCCACCTAAGGATATTAACTTAATCTCCCTAATAATACGAGCATGTTTAACACAAGTTCTTTGCAATCTGATGCAACGATCAAATGTGTCTTTGCCGGATCGCTTGCCAAAGCCAAAGCCCCCCATTCGTATCAAAGATCTTACCCTGCGGCGACAGGGGCGAAGCCTAGCGTACCGCCGGAGTCCCCTCCCCTCCAGGACCTCGTACCCCGCCGCCTCCGCCGCAAGGCTCAGCCGAGCAACGCCCGACCAGCGTGTGCGGAAGCGGGGATCTCTTTCCTCTCTGCTTGGGGACTGGGCTAGCGCGGGATGGATCTTCTCAGACGAAGGTGTGGGGCTGCCGCGGGGTTCCTCGGCGCGGCGGCGGGCGGGCAGGGCGGCGGCATGTGTGTCCCATGGCAGCGCGGTGGGGTACTGCTGCTTCTCAAAGGTGCGGCATCTGCGAGGGCTTTGTCTCGAGTGAGTGTGTGAGGGCGTCGCTCTCGCCTGGTCTGAACTGATGTGTCTCTAGGGCTGTGTTCGCGGCGCAGGTGGTGGAGCAGCGTGGGTTGCGGCCAGTGAGGGCCAACGGTGGTCGCCGTCCTCAGGCAGTGGTGGTAACTGGTGATGGTGGAGGGAGGCAGAGTGCATGTTGTGTTCTGGGCTGGTCCGACCGGATATGTTTCGGGGGGCAATGAGCGGCACACGCTGAGGCGTGGCTGGCTTGGGTCGCGGTTGGCTACCTCTGCAGTGGTCGGTGGAGGTGGTGGCGGTGCGGTAACAGTGGTGCTCGAGTTCGTCCGGTGGCGGTCACCATGATGGCAATGGTGGCTGAAAGTGAGGGAGCGTTCCTGACGACTCCGAAGCTTGGAGCTCGCCAGGCGACGCAGGTTGGGAAGTGGCCCGGTGTGGCTCCTGTTCCGACCGTGGATGGCTCCACGGCAGCTTGACAGATTGCCTGCGGCGGCGGAGGCTGGCATGTTCCGACGTCGGCCCGTCCGTGGGTGATGTCCGTGGGTGATGTCTACTATGCAATTTTCCCTCAAGTGGATGACCTAAGGTTTATCAATCCGTGGGAGGCGTAGGACGAAGATGCACTACACCACAACACTACATTCCCAATAGCCTAGTTGGCTGAGAAAACAACTTCCCTCAACTAACAGTCGGTCTGGAAAGACTATTGCCGACAGATCGTGTCTGTTGGGGAAAGTCCATATGGGAAAGCCCTTTCCCGATCGACATATGTTTCCCGAACGACTACTTGACGGCTATGGTGTATCTTTCCCCGACCGACAAGTTGTTGGGCTTGCCATGGGCCTTTCCCGACCAACAGCCCGTTGGGGTAGCCGTGGGCCTTTCCCGACCAACTATCGGATGGGAATTCTTTCTCGACCAACATTTTGTTGGGCCTGGTTTTAGCCTTTCCCAACCGACTGTCGGGTAGGGTCAGACGGTGTTTCCTTTTGCGACAAAAAATTCATCTACATTTTGTTTATCCAATCACAGCTTCAACTAACATATGGTACTGATTGTCACATACATATAGTTCATGTGCTCTAAGCATAATCATGAAGACGTCATACATCAGGTTCACATCAAGTGCACCAAACATTTTTTATTCCATTAACTAATGGTCACATACATACACTTCATTCTGTTCTGAACATAACCACAAATACACCATACATCAGGTTCAACAAAGGACAGCTAAAAGACTACAAGTATGAGAGATCAATTGTACAAAATGAAAAGTAAAACATTCAGTTGACGCGGATCGCTGGCTTCGTGGTTCATTGTGAGTCGAGTCCTTATGTTTTCTTCCTAAAAAAGTTAAACAAGTCTCCCTTGTTAGAATGCTCAATTAATTTATGAAATTGAATGCAGGCAGAATTCATGTGTGCACTATGCACACGCAACAACAGAAAGAAGAATACACTTACCTAATCTACAAAACTAGAATTCTGGTCGTGAAGACGGCCAATCAACATCCAGCAACAGCGATGGATGTGGCATAGAAGCCCTCTGTCCACCTGTCTATCCATTTGAAAGGAAATGCATCTTTTACTTTGTATGATTGCTGATCATATGGTGTCCTGGGGATATATTTAAGTTACTATACATAGGTACTAGCAGCCAGTATTCCAACACTTGTTTCCAAAAAAATAAACATACAACTTTATAGATAGTGGATAATGTGAGCTGGAAGCAAAATAAATATAACTGTGACTCTTTCAGTAGATGTACAGAATTCTAGTAGTTCACACTGGATATTGCTAGCTGATAGCTAATTATAGATGTGACTGTTTATGAATGCCCAAAAGTATCGTCTTTGCTCACCTAACATTGTTTTGGGTAGGAAGGGAGAACACTTATAAGGTAGTGAACGGTGAAAAATAATCACTTGACTATCCTACTATAAGTGAACGACAGTGTAACTACTACATTGTACTAACATTCTCCATACTTTTTTTTAAACAGATAGAGGTCAACATCCATGTAAACCACCTTTCTAAGAGCATTTCTATCTTATGAACCTGCATTATCTATGACCATTTAGGTATATGCTCCAGGAACTAATTAAGTTGTGCACTTTTTCTGTTGATATTAAGACCTGCTATAGCTTCCTCCATTGCTTGATGATGCACTGTATATTTTTACACCTTCATATCCAAAACCATTTCCTTTCTTGTCTAAGTACCCCTGACACGACAGAGGTAAGAATATATTTGGTGCTTTTGTTTTTTGTACAGATGGAAAAAATATAGGGATACCAGTAGAGCGACTACAGAAACTTTGACAGTTCTTCATATCCACAACCCTTTTACTCAAGGAGTAAGGGGAACATGATGCAAGGAATGCAACTTCAGCACTTGGACAGTAGTAATTAGAAGAAAGTAGGAAATTACATTAGAGTTTCCTGTTTAATGTAACCCAGTTTTCTCTTTGTTTATTTCTTGGATGATCTTTCAGACATATCAAGCATACCAATTACTGTGGTAGTTTCAGATTAACACCTGATATTAGTATGCCATGATATTAACAGCAAATGGCCAGGAATGACATATATGGCACAATTTATATATATTGCTCATGGTCTACATAGGAGGAGGAGGAGCGGGAATAGCCAGTGAATGTCAAGTAACTTTATTGAAGGATAACCAAATTACCTGATAAATCTCATTCAAAGAGACAAGAAATAGGCCAAAGACGCAAGTTTTCCTTTCATGAATGTACATATATAATATCAGTATAATCTCATGTTTTTGTTTGCCATAGAATGTATTATTGCTAAACAAGCATGATCCTGCAGGGATAACTATAGCATGTCTATATATTTGATCCTGCAGGTACGACTTAATAGGCAAACTAAGCATAATTACCCACCTTTCAGGATTCCAGGCGTCATTCCGATCCCATTGAATAGTTCATTCCTGGTTAGTACTCTGTTTCCACCCTTAGTACTCTGTTTCCACCCTTCATTTGCTAGGCAATGTTTTAAATATTCACCTACAAGATTTTACACGTGGTGTTACATTTTCCATACAAGAATAACTATAAGAAATCAAAATCTAAAATGAACAAGTTGAACACAAGTTGTTATTTGTCAAGAAAGACCAATCGTATGATAGCCAATTCAGCAAAGAAAAACACGGTGTTCCATAGAGCAGATGCTTACCATCTCTCACCAAGTAGTCTTGTTCAGCTCAACACTAAATTTCATGAGACTGGACTTTTAGATCCCAGGTGCCCAAGCACCCCCTTATCTGCACCATTCATTCAGAATATGGCACTTCAGGATGTGTGCGCTTCACTGTAGCCAATGATTTCGTTGCAGCTTCGTTGCCTCGTTAAGCCCAAGAATAAGAATAGAAAACAAACAAATTTGGGTCTAGTCTAGCACTGCCTCTCTCTAGACCAAGACTGACTTTGCATGTGCATGTGGTGCGAGAGAGACAAAGTTTGAACAGTGACATGTGATGTGCTGCGTTGGTTATTTTTTTGTTTTTGAATCACGGGCTGGACAACGACCTGGCTATATGCTGGGAATCTGTACTGTTCATGTAGGTAGGGATCTCTAAGACCATGACAAGTTCTGTCACCGCATGCAAAAAAATGGACAAGCAGCACCTACAATAGTGCTGTCAAGTCATCTCTGTTTCAATTGACAAGGTGCCTCCCTTCCCACAGCTTGAGGTCGTGATGAATTAATTTTTTTGCTAGTATCACAGTGCACCCACTGCAAAAGTTTTCCAAGTAGTCAGACTCATGTGGGAATCTTAGAGTTGCTCAACGCACTTTACTAGGGGGTGCCGAGGCACCCGGGTGCTATGGCACCTTTTCAAAATTTCATTTATTTTAGAGAAGCGCAGATGTAGACCATATCTAAATAAAAGATTGATGCCCCCTTTCTTTATTGTACACTTAACTCAATCAAGCATGTAAGCACGACACTAATCCAGGAAGGAATCAAACTGTGCCGCACTAGCAGGACATGGTCATGAACAACATAATTAATTGGACTATGATTACCATGAGAAATATCTAGAAGTTAAATCACTGGGTGAACAGACTTTGATGGCTGCAATGGAAATTTCAAAACTTTAAAAGAGAAACTGTACTACACAAAACTGCTAGTTCTGATGTCACATGTAGGTGAAAACACTTGCAATACTAAAGTAATCTACTTCAGCAATCAACACGCATGATCTATGTTTAAGGAAAATCAAAAGTGTGAAAAGGAATTGTATACATTCATGACATCCACACATAAGGAGGGCCTCAGTACATGGGGTGGAGAAACTCGCCGAAGTGGTTGCAACAAGCACGTTAGATGGATAACACTTGAGGATGAGCGCCCACGGTTCAGTTTTCTGAAGAAAAATATCACATAAGAACCAAAGCCTAAACAAAACATTCAGTACTTGTTCACACACTGCATTGGCTAGGAGCTACTAGGAATAAACTAGGATAACATATTAGAAAAGCTTTATTAAAAGAAAAAATAAATATTTTTCTTTATTGTTCAGTACATATTGTTCTTTAGCTCTAATATATAACCATCAAAATACGGTCTACCAACTTCAATAAATCTAGCAGCCAAATTAGTTATAGACAAAGCATTACCTAATATATAACCATCAAACTACAGTCTAACAACTTCGAAAAATCTAGCAGCCAAATTAGTTATAGATAAAGCATTACTTGGATATTCAACTCATCAATTTTATGAAAAAGATATGTTTTCTAGCCACTATTTCTTGTTCTTTTTATTATTTTAGGTATTCACGTCAGTTTTGAATTAAAGTGTTGGACACACCACATCTTATGAACAAAATTCATCTATAACTGAAATTACTTCGAGTCATCATATACCAATAGATATAACGATTTCTATGCAAAGAACAACCACATATTGTACACTGAATCACAAACGAAGAAACATACTATTGAAGGATTTGAGAGAGAGAGAGAGAGACTTGACGATAGCCCATACTCAAGTCAAGGTTTTGACAAGGCAATAGATCCAACAACTGATCATGAGGACCAATCGATGGAGATATCATCTTTCTTCAACACAAACACACGCACACAAAGATATCCCTTAACATGAACTAAGTCAGACAAGCTTTATCTTCCAACTCTCCAAGTTGTTGTTTAGCTCAACCAACTAGCTCAGGGATATCCAACACAGATTCTTGGAGAAGGGGTGATTTTAAGAAAACCCATTTAATCACTAACTCAACATACCAGTCAGGTGACAACCAGGTAATACTTCCGAGAAGATCTTCGGAAAATAACGAACCACCGATATGTTAGTAAGCTAGAGAACAATCTTGCTTTTCAGGGCAAGACGATATGATCAAATAAGCAAGGATAGACACAATCCCAACTCTTGATCGAAGAGTGCACCAGGAAAATGTACTAGGTAGAACGATCAATCTTAGAATGATGATTCAATAGCCAACACGCTAAGAATGAGAATATTGTCCATTAACTACCAAGCAACGAGGTTGCTAGGAGTATCGATTTCACACATCACAGTTCACTTGTCGGCATTCCGGTTATGGCAACACGGGACCGAGGAATGAACGATGATGGCAAGAGTATCACTGCATCAAGAATTCATAAGAGAAGGTGCAATTCTCATGACATTCCTGACATAATAGTGGGTAATACTTCAGGGTAGAACAGAATCAAAGCTTGATTGCATTTGATCTACGGAATACAACTGCTTTGACCCAATCCTATAAATGGATGAGGTACTTGAGTTTGTTTCTCCTAGTCATTCTAAACTAGAATGGCTTGACGGACCACAGGAATAATAAGCATCGATAACACGGATGCACAATTACTCCTGACTATCAATTGATACATGATGGTTGGAATACAAATGAAGAGGGACAACTCAAGGGAACATATATCTTTTTGAGTTGTGGATACATAGGTTAGTATGTTGATACATGATCTTTTGATTCAAACAAATTTCTGCAAAGGATGGTTCATGGTATTTGGAAGAATGATATACCACGGACCTCGAAGACTATCACAAAGATTACTAATATCCTAAAGGTACGAGCAACACTATCAACACGAGGTAAGTAGAGTGGATCTTGGGTCAAGAATCCAGGAGTAGAATGCCTACTACTAAGTGGCATCACAAGATGCTTTCGAGAATGGTCGCCAGATTCATCACACTGGGAGCACAAAACATGGCTAGATTACTAGATGGTTTCATAAGACACCTAGGGTCATAATAGTAGCTCCAAGATATACACCGAGGCAACGGAGTACCTCACATGCCATGTAGTGTGCTTAATCTGGCCCAAAAGGACATCGGGAATGGAAAGAAAGGATTCGCAAATACATCCGACTATGTAGAGACCTGGGATGACTCGGATAACATAACGGCTGTAAATGCTCAAAAAAAGATTTGAGACATTCACAAGGATTTGCATAGTCACTCAACAACATCATATTAAGGTTCTGGTTCAGCCGACAACATACTAAAAGTAGTAGAAACAGAGTTGAGGCCTCGAACCAACAATCCTATAAGTCTCTATCAAAGTAACTCGTCATCCTGATAGATAGATGAGAAGGCCTAGTTCTTAAACCCCGTAGAAAGGAAGAGGATGACTCAGATCAGAAGGGCATAAGGTAAAGGAGTAAAAAGATCCTTACGTTCCCTTCCACAATCAATTCTCTTAGATAGCTAAAGCATTTCTAGACACAACTTCGACCGGTTTGGCTTGGTAATCATACAGGCAGTCAGGCTCTGATACCAACGCTGTCAGGCCCCCTATTCCAAGTCACATCGATCTAGCCGGTAACACCTCATATCACTTTGCGGCCTCACGCACGGTATTCCCACGGGTGTCGCCTTACCATGGCCCGGGACCATTTGCGCCTTCTGGCTCACGTATAAGATAGTGTTGCTAGCATTCATATGACAGAGAACCTGGGCCGACATGGCTAGTCGTGAACCCAAAGCGGCACTAACCTATGGGGACATGCATACATGAATCACATCGAGCTTGTTGGTCAGCAGCATGTGAATCCGGGCTGTAGCACCGGGCTAACAGAACTCCGGGAACCCGGGCTGTAGCAGGATAGGCAGGACTCCGGATGTCACCGCGTGACATTACCCCGAAGGGACAGACACAGGAACAAAGTGAAACACATGCCGGCCAGTCAAGTGTCCTGAGCAGTAGTGCTGGGCTAACAGGACACCGGTGAACCGGGCTGTAGCGGACTACTATGGCTCATGGAAGCACTAGACTACATTTCCCCATAAGAGAGACTGCCAAGGATAAACAACTAGATTGTCGGATCCCACACATACCAAGCATTTCAATCATACACACAATATGCTCGATATGTGTAAATACAACATGGCATGACAACATAACTCTACAATTCAAGTATTTATTCATTAGGCTCCGAAGAGTGAGATATTACAAACATGGGTCTCATGACCCAACAATCATAGCATACAAATCAAAGCACATGCGGAAGCTTAACATGAACTAAGTCAGACAAGCTTTATCTTCCAACTCTCCAAGTTGTTGTTTAGCTCAAACAACTAGCTCAGGGATATCCAACACAGATTCTTGGAGAAGGGGTGATTTATAAGAAAACCCATTTAATCACTAACTCAACATACCGGTCAGGTGACAACCAGGTAATACTTCCGAGAAGATCTTCGGAAAATCATGAACCACCGATATGTTAGTAAGCTAGAGAACAATCTTGCTTTTCAGGGCAAGACGATATGATCAAATAAGCAAGGATAGACACAATCCGAACTCTTGATCGAAGAGTGCACCAGGAAAATGTACTAGGTAGAACGATCAATCTTAGAATGATGATTCAATAACCAACATGCTAAGAATGAGAATATTGTCCATTAACTACCAAGCAATGAGGTTGCTAGGAGTATCGATTTCACACATCACAGTTCACTTGTCGGCATTCCGGTTATGGCAACACGGGACCGAGGAATGAACGATGATGGCGAGAGTATCACTGCATCAAGAATTCATAATAGAAGGTGCAATTCTCATGACATTCCTGACATAATAGTGGGTAATACTTCAGGGTAGAATAGAATCAAAGCTTGATTGCATTTGATCTGTGGAATACAACTGCTTTGACCCAATCCTAGAAATGGATGAGGTACTGGAGTTTGTTTCTCCTAGTCATTCTGAACTAGAATGGCTTGACGGACCACAAGAATAATAAGCATCGATAACACGGATGCACAATTACTCCTGACTATCAATTGATACATGATGGTTGGAATACAAATGAAGAGGGACAACTCAAGGGAACATATATCTTTCTGAGTTGTGGATACATAGGTTAGTATGTTGAGCAAAGCTCAACATTTCTCCCGGATAACCCATGCAGAAAGGTAGAACTGGTAGATTCACAATGTAGAATGGAGAACTCATTAAGAGCACTCTGGTTGTGATCTTTTGATTCAAACGAATTTCTGCCAAGGATGGTTCATGGTATTTGGAAGAATGATATACCACGGACCTCGAAGACTATCACAAATATTACTAATATCCTAAAGGTATGAGCAACACTATCAACACGAGGTAAGTAGAGTGGATCTTGGGTCAAGAACCCAGGAGTAGAATGCCAACTACTAAGTGGCATCACGAGATGCTTTCGAGAATGGTGGCCAGATTCATCACATTGGGAACACAAAACATGGCTAGATTACTAGATGGTTTCATAAGACACCTAGGGTCATAATAGTAGCTCCAATATATACACCGAGGCAACGGAGTACCTCACAGACCGTGTAGTGTGCTTAATCTGTCCCAAAAGGACATCGGGAACAGAAAGAAAGGATTCGCAAATGCATCATACTATGTAGAGACCTGGGATGACTCGGACAGCATAACAGCTGTAAATGCCAGGAAAAAGATTTGAGACATTCACAAGGATTTGCATAGTCATTCAACAACATCATATTAAGGTTCTGGTTCAGCCGACAAACATACTAAAAGTAGTAGAAACTGAGTTGATGCCTCGAACCAACAATCCTATAAGTCTCTATCAAAGTAACTCGTCATCCTGATAGATAGATGAGAAGGCCCAGTTCTTAAACCCCGTAGAAAGGAAGAGGATGACTCAGATCAGAAGGGCATAAGGTAAAGGAGTAAAAAGATCCTTACGTTCCCTTCCACAATCAATTCTATTATATAACTAAAGCATTTCTAGACACAACTTCGACCAGTTTGGCTTGGTAATCATACAGGCAGTCAGGCTCTGATACCAACGCTGTCAGGCCCCCGATTCCAAGTCACATCGATCTAGCCGGTAACACCTCATATCACTTTGCGGCCTCACGCACGGTATTCCCATGGGTGTCGCCTTACCATGGCCCGGGACCGTTTGCGCCTTTTAGCTCACGTATAAGATAGTGTCGCTAGCATTCATATGACAGAGAACCCGGGCCGACATGGCTAGATGTGAACCCAAAGCGGCACTAACCTATGGGGACATGCATACATGAATCACATCGAGCTTGTCGGTCAGCAGCGTGTGAATCCGGGCTGTAGCACTGGGCTAACAGAACTCCGGGAACCCGGGCTGTAGCAGTCTAGGCAGGACTCCGGATGTCACCGCGTGACATTTCCCCGAAGGGACAGACATAGGAACAAAGTGAAACACATGCCGGCCAGTCAAGTGTCCTGAGCAGTAGTGCTGGGCTAACAGGACTCCGGTGAACCGGGCTGTAGCGGTCTACTATGGCTCATGGAAGCACTAGACTACATTTCCCCATAAGAGAGGCTGCCAAGGATAAACAACTAGATTGTCGGATCCCACACATACCAAGCATTTCAATCATACACACAATATGCTGAATATGGGTAAATACAACATGGCATGACAACATAACTCTACAATTCAAGTATTTATTCATAAGGCTCCGAAGAGTGAGATATTACAAACATGGGTCTCATGACCCAACAATCATAGCATACAAATCAAAGCACATGTGGAAGCTTAACATGTCTGAGTACAGACATCTACAAAAAAAGCTTAGAAGGCTGACTATCTACCAGATCCTGCCGAGGGCACAACATCGTAGCTGAGGTATCAAGCTAAACGCCGAAGTCCACACGGAACTACTAGCGAGACTGACGTCTCTCTGCAAAACATAAAATAGGCAAACGTGAGTACAAATGTACCCAACAAGACTTACATCAGAACTATCTACATATGCATCGGTATCAATAAAGGGGGTGGTGGAGTTTAACTACAGCAAGCCAGCTTTGATTCAGTGGCTAACCTGAACTACGACTGCAAGCAACTCCTTTGAGGTCGCGCACATGAGTCCACATATTCACCATTCAATACACCACTATGGATCCGCTCCTGTCTCCCTACGGGAAGGCCATCCATAGCACTCCCACTTATCTTGCGAGTTTTAGAGTATCCACTTTCAATTGTCTATGAACTGTATAGGCGACCAAGTGGTCCTTTACCACGGACACGGCTATTCGAATAGATGATGTTAACCCTGCAGGGGTGTACTTCTTCATACACGCTCTCACCACTTACCGTCGTTTACACGACATGTACTCAGCAACCTTCAAGCGGAAGCCCAACGAGGGTGTCGGCCACGGCCTACCTAAACACTCAAGTCTCTAGTCCAGGTTTATCGCCTATCCAGGTTCCATCCGCAGGGAGTCTGGCCGAGGTTTCCACATACGGCCCCGAACGATGTGTACAGGGTTCCGAGACACCAAACAGGCGCCCGGCCACAGTGTATCTACCGCAACATAGCCCACCCCTGGGGTCAGCGCTACGCACAGCCGCCAACACATATCCTACAAACACCAGAAACTAGTTGCAACTCCTAGACAAAGGACTAGGGTGGTTAAGAAGCCGAGAGGGTCAATTAAGGATCCCAATGCATGGTAGTAACTGGTTCTTAAATCACACATACAGATCTCGGTGCTTAAGGACGGTTCCAATGAAACAACCCACCATGTACTCCTACATGGCCTCTCATCGATACCTTTACCAAATTGTGTTCAACACACTTAGCTCACGCACATTAGGACATGATCACAACTTTCCAATTCATCCCCAATGAATCAGACCTGACACAACTCTAAGCACTAGTAGGCATGACAAGAAAACATGAATGAGTAGGCACATCAGGGCTCAAACAACTCCTACTCATGCTAGTGGGTTTCATCTATTTACTTTGGCAACAACAGGTCATGTAGAGGAAAGGGGTTCAACTACCGCAACATGTAATAGTTGAAACGGTGTTGTCCTAATGCAGTAAAAGAGAGCAGGAGCAAGAGAGGGGGATTGTATCGGAATGAACAAGGGGGTTTTGCTTGCCTGGCACTTCTGAAGTTGATATAGCTCTTCATCGGTGTCATCGATCACGTCGTCGGAAACATCGTCTACTAAGAGGGAACAACCACTGACAAACACAAAAGGAACCACAATCAATGCAATGCACACCCATATGAATGATATGTCATATTAATGTACTGAATTGACCTAGTGCAACAGTTATTCATATTCATCAAAGTGGAATTCAAACCTATAGCAAATTCCAACTCCAAAACTAATTACCATTTATTCCATAATCATGAATTGTCCTATTCAGTGAGGTTAACTTGTTCAAACATGCATGAAAATGCCATAAACAGATTCTTTGGATTTTTCTGATAATTTTTCATATATAAATTATTTCATTTGGAGTTACGGTTTAATTTCTATGAATTTTAAAAGTTTTAGATATTTTCTGGAAATAATAAATCATTTAAGATTTATTTAAATTCCAGAAAGGAATTATTACGTCAGCATGACCTCACAGTGACGTCAGTAGGTCAACGGCTCGGTCCAGGTCAAACCTGGACGGTGGGGCCCTCGTGTCAGTGTCACAGGGCTAATCCTATTTTAGTTAAACCTAAACTCGGTAATTAGCAGGGGCTGGCCCCACATGTCAATGACCCAGGGGAGGTCAAACCCCTGGTCAACAGGCCTAACACGCCGCCGGCTCGTCGCTGGCGACAGCACGCACGACGGAGGCTCGGGTTTCGCCCTCAGGCGACCAAAAGGATGGCGGAGGGGCTCTGCGTGGAGCTGGGCGTGCGCCGCATCCAGGGAAGTGAAGGAAATATGCCCTAGAGGCAATAATAAAGTTATTATTTATTTCCTTATATGATGATAAATGTTTATTATTCATGCTAGAATTGTATTAACCAGAAACATAATACATGTGTGAATACATAGACAAACAGAGTGTCACTAGTATGCCTCTACTTGACTAGCTCGTTGATCAAAGATGGTTATGTTTCCTAACCATAGATATGAGTTGTCATTTGACTAACAAGATCACATCATTAGGAGAATGATGTGATTCACTTGACCCATTCCGTTAGCATAGCACTTGATCGTCTAGTTTGTTGCTATTACTTTCTTCATGACATATACATGTTCCTATGACTATGAGATTATGCAACTCCCGTTTACCGGAGGAAAACTTTGTGTGCCACCAAACGTCACAACGTAACTGGGTGATTATAAAGGTGCTCTACAGGTGTCTCCAAAGGTACTTGTTGGGTTGGCGAATTTCGAGATTAGGATCTGTCACTCCGATTGTCGGAGAGGTATCTCTGGGCCCTCTCGGTAATGCACATCACTTAAGCCTTGCAAACAAGATGATGTATTACAGAACGAGTAAAGAGACTTGCCGGTAACGATATTGAACTAGGTATTGAGATAACGACGATCGAATCTCGGGCAAGTAACATACCAATGACAAAGGGAACAACGTATGTTGTTATGCGGTCTGACCGATAAATATCTTCGTAGAATATGTGGGAGTCAATATGAGCATCCAGGTTCTGCTATTGGTTATTGACCGGAGACGTGTCTTGGTCATGTCTACATTGTTCTCGAACCCGTAGGGTCCGCACGCTTAAGGTTTCGATGATAGTTATATTATGAGTTTATGAGTTTTGATGTACCGAAGGAGTTCGGAGTCCCGGATGAGATCCGGGACATGACGAGGAGTCTCGAAATGGTCGAGACGTAAAGATCGATATATTGGACGACTATATTCGGACATCCGAAAGGTTCCAAGTGATTTGGGTATTTTTCAGAGTACCGGAGAGTTACGGGAATACGTATTGGGCCTTATTGGGCCATACGGGAAAGAAGGAAAAGGGCCTCAAGGGTGGCCGCACCCCTCCCCTTGGTCTAGTCCGAATTGGACTAGGGAAGGGGGGCGCCTCCTTCCTTCCTTCTCCTTTTCCCTTCCTCTTTTCCTATTCCATATGGGAGGTGGAATCCTACTAGGACTAGGGAGTCCTAGTAGGACTCCACACTTGGCGCACCCCCTCCTAGGGCAGGCCTCCTCCTCCCTTGCTCCTTTATATACGGGTGCAGGGGGCACCCCAAAGACACAACAATCGATCATTGATCTCTTAGCCGTGTGCGGTGCCCCCTTCCACCATAATCCTCGATAATATTGTAGTGGTGCTTAGGCGAAGCCCTCCGACGGTAGAACATCAAGATCGTCACCACGCCGTCGTGCTGACGGAACTCTTCCCCGACATTCTGCTGGATCAGAGTCCGGGGATCGTCATCAAGCTGAACGTGTGCTAGAACTCGGAGGTGTCGTAGTTTTAGTGCTTGATCGGTCAGGCCGTGAAGACGTACGACTACATCAACCGCGTTGTGCTAACGTTTCCTCTTTCGGTCTACAAGGGTACATAGAC
Source organism: Triticum urartu (assembly GCF_003073215.2). Taxonomy (NCBI): domain Eukaryota; kingdom Viridiplantae; phylum Streptophyta; class Magnoliopsida; order Poales; family Poaceae; genus Triticum; species Triticum urartu. The sequence continues at coordinate 1,306,416 of NC_053026.1, read as the reverse complement.
AACACTCTCCTCTCTCGTTGCTATGCATCACCATGATCTTGCGTGTGCGTAGGAAATTTGTTGAATTTACTACGTTCCCCAACAGTGGTATCAGAGCCAGGTTTTATGCGTTGATGTAATATGCATGAGTAGAACACACGTGAGTTGTGGGCAATATAAGTCATATTGCTTAGCAGCATGTCACACTTTGGTTCGGCGGTATTGTTGGATGAAGCGGCCCGGACCGACATTACGCGTACGCTTACGTGAGACTGGTTCTACCGACTTGCTTTGCACACAGGTGGCTAGCGGCTGTCAGTTTCTCCAACTTTAGTTCAACCGAGTGTGGCTACGCTCGGTCCTTGCGAAGGTTAAAACAGCACCAACTTGACAAACTATCGTTGTGGTTTTGATGCGTAGGTAAGAACGGTTCTTGCTCAGCCCGTAGCAGCCACGTAAAACTTGCAACTACAAAGTAGAGGACGTCTAACTTGTTTTTGCAGGGCATGTTGTGATGTGATATGGTCAAGACGTGATGAGATATAAGTTGTTGTATGAGATGATCATGTTTTGTTGAAGTTATCGGCAACAGGCAAAAGCCTTATCGTTATCTCTCTATTGCATAAGATGCAAGCACCAAATAATTGCTTTGCTTTATCGCTATGCGATAGCAATAGTTGCAAGAGCAATTGTTGGCGAGACAACCATGTGACGACACATTGATATAGATCAAGATGATGGAGATCGTGGTGTCATGCCGGTGACGATGGAGATCATGATGATACTTTGGAGATGGAGATCAAAGGCACAAGATGATGATGATGGCCATATCATGTCACATATTTTGATTGCATGTGATGTTTATCTTTTATACATCTTATTTTTCTTAGTTCGACGGTAGCTTTATAAGATGATCTCTCACTAATTATCAAGGTAGAAGTGTTCTCCCTGAGTATGCACCGTTGAGAAAGTTCTTCGTGCTGAGACACCACGTGATGTCGGGTGTGATAGGCTCCACGTTCAAATACAACGGGTGCAAAACAGTTGCACATGCGGAATACTCAGGTTAAACTTGACGAGCCTAGCATATAACAGATATGGCCTCGGAACACGGAGACCGAAAGGTCGAGCGTGAATCTTATAGTAGATATGATCAACATAGTGATGTTCACCATTGAAACTACTCCATCTCACGTGATGATCGGACATGGTTTAGTTGATATGGATCACGTGATCACTTAGAAGATTAGAGGGATGTCTATCTAAGTGGGAGTTCGTAAGTAATATGATTAATTGAACTTTAATTTATCATGAACTTAGTCCTGGTAGTTTTAGCATATCTATGTTGTAGATCAATAGCTCGCGATGTTGCTCCCAGTTTATTGTGTTCCTAGAGAAAAATTATGTTGAAAAATGTTAGTAGCAATGATACGGATTGGATCCGTGATCTGAGGATTATCCTCATTGCTGCACAGAAGAATTATGTGTTTGATGCACCGCTAGGTGAAAGACGTATTGCAGGAGTAGATGCAGACGTTATGAACATTTGGCTAGCTCAATATGATGACTACTTGATTGTTTAGTGCACCGTGCTTAACGGCTTAGAATCGGGACTTCAAAGACGTTTTGAACGTCATGGACCATATGAGATGTTCCAGGAGTTGAAGTTAATATTTCAAGCAAATACCCGAGTTGAGAGATATGAAGTCTCCAACAAGTTCTATAGCTAAAAGATGGAGGAGAATAGCTCAAGCAGTGAGCATGTGCTCAGATTGTCTGGCTACTAAAATCGCTTGAATCAAGTGGGAGTTAATCTTCCAGATAAAATAGTGCTTGACAGAATTCTCTAGTCACCATCACCAAGTTAGTAGAACTTCATGATGAACTATGATATGCAAGGGATAACGGAAACGATTCCCAAGCTCTTCGTAATGCTGAAATCGACGAAGGTAGAAATCAAGAAAAATATCAAGTGTTGATGGTAGACAAGACCACTAGTTTCAAGAAAAGGGCAAATGGAAGAAGGGGAACTTCAAGAAGAACGGCAAGCAAGTTGCTGCTCAAGTGAAGAAGCCCAAGTCTGGTCCTAAGCCCGAGACTAAGTGCTTACTGCAAAGGGACTGGTCACTGGAAGCGGAACTGCCCCAAGTATTTGGCGGATAAGAAGGATGGAAAAGTGAACAAAGGTATATTTGATATACAGATTATTGATCTGTATTTTACTAGTGTTTGTAGCAACCCCTCGGTATTTGATACTGTTCAGTTGCTAAGAGTAGTAACTTGAAACGGGAGTTGCAGAATGAACAAAGACTAGTTAAGGGTGAAGTGACAATGTGTGTTGGAAGTGGTTCCAAGATTGATATGATCATCATCGCACACTCCCTATACTTTCGGGATTAGTGTTGAACCTAAATAAGTGTTATTTGGTGTTTGCGTTGAGCATGAATATGATTTGATCATGTTTATTGCAATACAGTTATTCATTTAAGTAAGAGAATAAATTGTTGTTTTGTTTACATGAATAAAACCTTATATGGTTACACACCCAATGAAAATGGTTCATTGGATCTCGATCGTAGTGATATACATATTCATAATATTGAAACCAAAAGATGCAAAATTAATAATGATAGTGCAACTTATTTGTGGCACTGCCGTTTAGGTCATATTGGTGTAAAGCGCATGAAGAAACTCCATGCTGATGGACTTTTGGAATCACTTGATTATGAATCACTTGATGCTTGCAAACCATGCCTCGTGGGCAAGATGACTAAGACTCTGTTCTCCGGAACAATGGAGCGAGCAACTGACTTATTGGCAATAATACATACTGATGTATGCGGTCCGATGAGTGTTAAGGCTCACGGCATGTATCGTTATTTTCTGACCTTCACAGATGATTTGAGAAGATATGGGTATATCTACTTAATGAAACACAAGTCTGAAATAGTTGAAAAGTTCAAAGAATTTCAGAGTGAAGTGGAGAATCATCGTAACAAAAATAGAAGTTTCTACGATATGATCGCAGAAGTAAAATATTTGAGTTACGAGTTTGGCCTTCAATTAAAACAATGTGAAATAGTTTCACTACTCACGCCACCTGGAACACCACAGTGTGATGGTGTGTCCGAACATCGTAACCGTACTTTATTATATATGGTGCGATCTATGATGTCTCTTACCAATTTACCACTATCGTTTTGGGGTTATGCATTAGAGACATCTATATTCACGTTAAATAGGGCACCATCTAAATCCGTTGAGACGACACCGTATGAACTATGGTTTGGCAAGAAACCTAAGTTGTCGTTTCTTAAAGTTTGAGGTTGCAATGCTTATGTGAAAAAGTTTCAACCTGATAAGCTCAAACCCAAATCGGATAAGTGCGTCTTCATAGGATACCCAAAAGAAAATGTTGGGTACACCTTCTATCACAGATCCGAAGGCAAGATATTCGTTGCTGAGAATGGATCCTTTCTAGAGAAGGAGTTTCTCTCGAAAGAAGTGAGTGGGAGGAAAGTAGAACTTGATGAGGTAACTGTACCTGCTCCCTTATTTGAAAGTAGTTCATCACAGAAATCTATCCTGTGACTACTACACCGATTAGTGAGGAAGCTAATGATGATGATCATGTAACTTCAGATCAAGTTACTACCGAACCTCGTAGGTAAACCAGAGTGAGATCTGCACCAGAGTGGTATGGTAATCCTGTTCTGGAGGTCATGTTACTTGACCATGACGAGCCTACGAACTATGAGGAAGCGATGATGAGCCCAGATTCCGCGAAATGGCTTGAGGCCATGAAATCTGAGATGAGATCCATGTATGAGAACAAAGTATGGAGTTTGATTGACTTGCCCAATGATCGGCGAGCCATTGAGATTAAATGGATCTTCAAGAGGAAGACGGACGCTGATAGTAGTGTTACTATCTACAAAGCTAGAATTGTCGCAAAAAGGTTTTCGATAAGTTCAAGGTGTTGACTACGATGAGAGTTTCTCACTCGTATCTGTGCTTAAGTCTATCCAAATCATGTTAGCAATTGCCGCATTTTATGAAATCAGGAAAATGGATAAACAAAACTGCATTCCTTAATGGATTTATTAAAGAAGAGTTGTATATGATGCAACCAGAAGGTTTTGTCAATCCTAAAGGTACTAACAAAATATGCAAGCTCCAGCGATCCATCTATGGACTGGTGCAAGCATCTCGGAGTTGGAATATACGCTTTGATAAGTTGATCAAAGCATATAGTTTTATACAGACTTGCGGTGAAGCCTGTATTTACAAGAAAGTGAGTGGGAGCACTACAGCATTTCTGATAAGTATATGTGAAAGACATATTGTTGATCGGAGATAATGTAGAATTATTCTGCAAAGCATAAAGGAATTTTTGAAAGGAGTTTTTCAAAGAAAGACCTCGGTGAAGCTGCTTACATATTGATCATCAAGATCTATAGAGATATATCAATACGCTTGGTAAGTTTTTTCAATGAGTACATACCTTGACAAGATTTTGAAGTAGTTCAAAATAGAACAGTCAAAGAAAGAGTTATGTCCTGTGTCACAAGGCGTGAAACTGAGTAAGACTCAAAGCCCGACCACGGCAGAAGATAGAAAGTGAATGAAAGTCATTCCCTATGCCTTGGCCATAGGTTCTATAAAATATGCCATGCTGTGTACCAGATCTATTGTATACCCTACACTGTTTTTGGCAAGGGAATACAATAGTGATCTAGGAGTAGATCACTGGACAGCGGTCAAAATTATCCTTAGTGGAATAAGGATATGTTTCTCGATTATGGAGGTGACAAAAAGGTTTGTCGTAAAGGGTTACATCGATGCAAATTTTGACACTGATCCAGATGACTCTAAATCTCAATCTGGATACATATTGAAAGTGGGAGCAATTAGCTAGAGTAGCTCCGTGCAGAGTATTGTTGACGTAGAAATTTGCAAAATACTTACGGATCTGAATGTGGCAGACCCGTTGACTAAACTTCTCTCACAAGCAAAACATGATCACACCTTAGTACTCTTTGGGTGTTAATCACATAGCGATGTGAACTAGATTATTGACTCTAGTAAACCCTTTGGGTGTTGGTCACATGTCGATGTGAACTATGGGTGTTAATCACATGGTGATGTGAACTATTGGTATTAAATCACATGGCGACGTGAACTAGATTATTGACTCTAGTGCAAGTGGGAGACTGAAGGAAATATGCCCTAGAGGTAATAATAAAGTTATTATTTATTTCCTTCTATCATGATAAATGTTTATTATTCATGCTAGAATTGTATTATCCGGAAACATAATACATGTGTGAATACATAGACAAACAGAGTGTCACTAGTATGCCTCTACTTAACTAGCTCGTTGATCAAAGATGGTTATGTTTCCTAACCATAGACATGAGTTGTCATTTGATTAATGGGATCACATCATTAGGAGAATGATGTGATTGACTTGACCCATTCCGTTAGCATAGCACTTGATCGTTTAGTTTGTTGCTATTACTTTCTTCATGACTTATACATGTTCCTATGACTATGAGATTATGCAACTCCCGTTTACTGGAGGAACACTTTTTGTGCCACCAAACGTCACAACGTAACTGGGTGATTATAAAGGTGCTCTACAGGTGTCTCCGAAGGTACTTGTTGGGTTGGCGTATTTCAAGATTAGGATTTGTCACTCCGATTGTCGGAGAGGTATCTCTTAGCCCTCTCGGTAATGCACACCACTTAAGCCTTGCAAGCATTGCAACTAATGAGTTAGTTGCAGGATGATGTATTACGGAACGAGTAAAGGGACTTGCCGGTAATGAGATTGAACTAGGTATTGAGATACCGACGATCGAATCTCGGGCAAGTAACATACCGATGACAAAGGGAACAACGTATGTTGTTATGCGGTCTGACCGATAAAGATCTTCGTAGAATATGTGGGAGCCAATATGAGCATCCAGGTTCCGCTATTCGTTATTGATCGGAGACGTGTCTCGGTCATGTCTACATTGTTCTCGAACCCGTAGGGTCCGCACGCTTAAAGTTTCGATGACAGTTATATTATGAGTTTATGAGTTTTGATGTACCGAAGGAGTTCGGAGTCCCGGATGAGATCGGGGACATGACGAGGAGTCTCGAAATGGTCGAGACGTAAAGGTCGATATATTGGACAACTGTATTCGGACATCGGAAAGGTTCCGAGTGATTCGGGTATTTTTCGGAGTACCGGAGAGTTATGGGAATACGTATTGGGCCTTATTGGGCCATACGGGAAAGAAGGAAAAGGGCCTCAAGGGTGGCCGCACCCCTCCCCTTGGTCTGGTCCGAATTGGACTAGGGAAGGGGGGCGCCCCCTTCCTTCCTTCTCCTTTTCCCTTCCTCTTTTCCTATTCCATATGGGAGGTGGGGAATCCTACTAGGACTAGGGAGTCCTAGTAGGACTCCACACTTGGCGCGCCCCCTCCTAGGGCCGGACTCCTCCTCCCTTGCTCCTTTATATACGGGTGCAGGGGGCACCCCAAAGACACAACAATTGATCATTGATCTATTAGCCGTGTGCGGTGCCCCCTTTCACCATAATCCTTGATTATATTGTAGCGGTGCTTAGGCGAAGCCCTCCGACGGTAGAATGAAAGTGCAACTATCCCTAGGTGGTTTTGGTAATTCATAACAACATATAGCTCATTGAGCTAATGCTATTCCAAGGTGATTATTCCAGGAAAGCTCAATGATTGGCATGGCATGGATGTGAAAGTGGAATCCTCAAAATGCTAAGGACAAAGGATTGGCTCAAGCTCAAAACTTTAAGACTCTTCATTTTATATTTTAGTGATCCAAGATCACATTGAGTCCATAGGAAAAGCCAATACTATCAAGGAGGGATGAGGTGTTGCTTAATGAGCCTCTTGCTTCATGTGCTTAATGATATGCTCCAAAACCCTCAACTACTTTCCCATATCCACATATGACCTAAACTCTAAGCCAAACTCGGTCCTACCGATTCTTCCTATCCGGCGCCACCGAGTTTCACTTGTCATTAGCCACTGCCAAACCCTAGCAATTCGGTTCTACCGATAAGGATCTCGGTCCCACCGAGATGGGGTTGCAAACTCTCTGTTTCCCTTTCGTAACTTTTCGGTCCCACCGAAAGAGCGAATCGGTCCCACCAAGATTGCAATGTAAACTCAGTGTTTCCCCTTTGTAACTTTTCGGTCTCACCGAGTTTGCCTGACCAACTCTCTGGTTAGCTAATTACCAAATTCGGTCTCACCGAGTTTGTGTAGTCGGTCTCATCGAGATTACATTATACCCAAAGCCTAACCGAATCGGTCCTACCGAGTTGCATGTCAGTCCCGCCGAAATTCCTAACGGTCACTAGGTTTACTACTTCGGTCAGATCGAGTTTTCTGATTCGGTCCCACCGAGATTGGTAAATTGTGTGCAACGGTTGGATTTTGTGTGGAGGCTATATATACCCCTCCACCTCCTTCTCATTCGATGAGAGAGCCATCAGAACACACACACCATTCCTACTCATATGTTCTGAGAGAGAACCACCTACTCATGTGTTGAGACCAAGACATTCCATTCCTACCATATGAATCTTGATCTCTAGCCTTCCCAAGTTGCTTTCCACTCAAATCTTCTTTCCACCAAATCCAAATCCTATGAGAGAGAGTTGAGTGTTGGGGAGACTATCATTTGAAGCACAAGAGCAAGGAGTACATTACCTACACACCATTTGTTACTTCTTGGAGAGTGGTGTCTCCTAGATTGGCTAGGTGTCACTTGGGAGCCTCCGACAAGATTGTGGAGTTGAACCAAGGAGTTTGTAAGGGCAAGGAGATCGCCTACTTCATGAAGATCTACCGCTAGTGAGGCAAGTCCTTCGTGGGCGATGGCCATGGTGGGATAGACAAGGTTGCTTCTTCGTGGACCCTTTGTGGGTGGTTGCTTCTTCGTGGACCCTTCGTGGGTGGAGCCCTTCGTGGACTCGCGCAACCGTTGCCCTTGGGTGGAGCCCTGTGTGGACTCGCGCAACCGTTACCCTTCGTGGGTTGAAGTCTCCATCAACGTGGATGTAGGATAGCACCACCTATCTGGGCCAGTCGTCGTTATCACCATCGCCAAGACCGGATCTAGGCAGAATTCCGCCACTGGCCACACCAACGCCACATCCTTCCTCTACCCACGCCTAGTCGATCAGCACGTCACGCCTAGCCGAGCTCCAGCCGCGCTGCCATGCCCTGGATCAGCATGACGCCATCGCTAAAGCCGTTGTCCCACTGAAAGCACAAGTGCTCCCTAGGTGGTTTTGATAATTGATGACAACATATCTCTTGTTGGACTAACATTTCTATCTAGCATGTTTCAGATAAGTTCAACAATGGAGTGGCATGGACTAAAGGTTGTGGGAACTCCTTCAAGATGCTAAGGACAAAGGATTGGCTAAAGCTTAAAGCTCAAGACTCTTCATTTTACATTTTAGTGATCCAAGATCACATTGAGTCCATAGGAAAAGCCAATACTATCAAGGAGGGATGAGGTGTTGCTTAATGAGCCTCTTGCTTCTTGTGCTTAATGATATGCTCCAAAATCCTCAGCTACTTTCCCACTTTCACATATGACCTAAACCCTAAGCCAAACTCGGTCCTACCGATTCTTCCTATCCGGCGCCACCGAGTTTCACTTGTCATAAGCCACTGCCAAACCCTAATCAGTTTGGTCTCACCGATGGGATCTCGGTCTCACCGAGATGGGCATGCAAACTCTCTGTTACCCATTGCAATATTCTCGGTCCCACCGAGATATGCAATCGGTCCCACCAAGTTTGCTTGGCCAAATCTCAGTTTCACTTATTACCCAAATCGGTCCCACCGAGTTTGAGTAATCGGTCAAACCGAGTTTTGGATTTACCCTAACCCTAGCACATCGGTCCCACTGAGTTGATCCAGTCGGTCCCACCGAAATCTCTAACGGTCACTAGGTTTACCTTTTCGCTCCGACCGAGTTTGTTGATTCGGTCCCACCGAGATTGGAAAACTGTGTGTAATGGTTGGATTTTGTGTGGAGGCTATATATACCCCTCCACCTCCTCTTCATTCATGCAGAGAGCCATCAGAACACAGACACAATTCCTACTCATATGTTCTGAGAGAGAACCACCTACTCATGTGTTGAGGCCAAGATATTCCATTCCTACCATATGAATCTTGATCTCTAGCCTTCCCCAAGTTGCTTTCCACTCAAATCTTCTTTCCACCAAATCCAAATCCTATGAGAGAGAGTTGAGTGTTGGGGAGACTATCATTTGAAGCACAAGAGCAAGGAGTTCATTACCTACACACCATTTGTTACTTCTTGGAGAGTGGTGTCTCCTAGATTGGCTAGGTGTCACTTGGGAGCCTCCGACAAGATTGTGGAGTTGAACCAAGGAGTTTGTAAGGGCAAGGAGATTGCCTACTTCGTGAAGATCTACCATTAGTGAGGCAAGTCCTGTGTGGGCAAGGGCCATGGTGGGATAGACAAGGTTGCTTCTTCGTGGACCCTTTGTGGGTGGTTGCTTCTTCATGGACCCTTCGTGGGTGGAGCCCTTTGTGGACTCGCGCAACCGTTACCCTTTGTGGGTGGAGCCCTCCGTGGACTCGCGCAACCGTTACCCTTTGTGGGTTGAAGTCTCCATCAACGTGGATGTAGGATAGCACCACCTATCCGAACCACGGGAAAAACATTCGTGTCTCCAATTGCGTTTGAATTCTCCAAACCCTTCCCTTTACATTCTTGCAAGTTGCATGCTTTACAGTCCGCTGCTCATATACTCTTTGCATGCTTGCTTGATATGTATTGTGTATGTTGAAATTGTGCCTAAACTCCACTTAAACCGAAAAAGCTTAAAAATTGCAACTTTAGCACGAAGTGTCTAATCACCCCCCTCTAGACACATCTACTTCTAGATCCTACAGTGGT